>NC_056731.1:1633595048-1633665048 GCF_019279795.1 Protopterus annectens | reverse complement strand
AGAGCTAGGTAACCACCTCTCTAGTATCGTTTGCAAGCAATAACAGCTGTGCATGTGTACATGTTATGCAAATATGTAGTGACCCTTGTTACAGGGCTGGGCCAAATGGCTATGTGCACACCTACATAGAGTGGATATTGAGAGTAGAGACACACTGGTTGAACTTTAAGGTTTGTGTAGCCTAACCTCTCATTGCCAACCTAACAGCCGCTTGCAAATACTGTATGTAAGGTAGTGAACAGTACTGGTAATGAAACACGTTGCATATCATCTTTAACTCCAGTGTAACATCTGCAGTAGGAGTGTAAGATGTAGGAGACTGCTGCCCATGTGTAATAGCTGCTTCGTAGGTGATGGCTTACACTATCTGATTATAGCCTGATCATGTTGATAGTGGCAGCAGTCTATTGATACATGACTCTATTTGAGGAGTGGGTGTCTATGCCCAACAGAGCTCATGGTTCTGGTGGATATGTGAGTATATACCCAGAAAAGGAAACAGACCTGTAGACACTTGCATTATCTGTAATCAACTATCAGGATGTGATGTGCTCCTCAGAGGAGGATTGCTGCTAAAGGTAGCTATTATGTTTCTGTAATAGCCAGTGTTGTCACGTCCATAACACAAATAATTACTTGTGAGCATCACTGTCTAAAACATCTTCATAAGCAATAAGTACACTAAGAACACTACTTGGTACTTGTAGTACTGAATGCTCATACTGGCATGTCCACTATTCAGTTACTGGTGTTTACTAATGTCAGCTTTGTGTATGTGGCCATCCTGTGGGAATGTAATCTCTATGCCATGTATGCTGCCAAACCCACCTAACACCACACCCCACATATTGTCTGGGATGCAGCTACAGGGATAAGCTGGAAGGCAGTCCAGTCTACAGCCATGACTGGACAGTCATGAGGTGTAGATTAACACATGCATCTCATCATTACAACCACACATACCCTTACCAGAACACAGTAAGAACACCCACACATACTACCAGAAATCACACACATTCGCAGAGGCTTCTAAGTATCTGGCCAAGCAAGTGACCTCCCAAGCTGGAATAGACAGACAACAAAATACACAAATTGCATGACATAGTTTGCATAATTGTGCCACACCTCAGAGCACGTGGCCGGAAACATGCCCAACAGTACTCATTTGTGAATGCAAACTCTAGCACTATGTTACACACCAAGCTATACGAGGGCAAACATACTGTCAGCTACCTGTCTGCCACAATTAGCCACATATCCATACACTCAGACCACCTTTTGAACTATACACATGGCCCTGGCATATTCCATATTGCTGTGCAGGACCTGTGATGCAGTAGCCTGGACTGCATGGAAACACACATGTAGGAACTGTCAGGTCTTGTAGCCCATGCAGGTATGTCCCAAGGCATGGGTAGCATTCTGCCATTGGCCATAATGATACTGCAGTACAGGGACAAAAGGATTGTATTCCACAATTGTCTAATGTACTAGTGCAATTCAAAGGGCATCTAGTATCTCTCTGCCTGGGATAACATGGTTGACAGACCATGATGCTTTGCCAGACAGGGCCTGCACCTGTCACCCCTGGGAATCTGGATACTGGCTAGGGCTCATGCTTCCCCTATAGTGCCTTCATCTTGCAAAGTTTAAGTGAAAGTCCACTGCTGTAACAGGGACAGTCAAGCAATAAACTGCGGGTCTCGCTACTCAATGATACATTTCAGAAACTCAATATGGACTCACTTATGTCGATCCTTAACATGGAGAACATATCTGTGCAGTGACTGAGATATGGTCCAATGCTCCAGAGAGCACACCTGCATGACCATGCTATAACACATACCTCACCTCTTAACCATTATCCTTTACTGGAACATACAGGCGACAGATGTGTCCATATTCCTGAAGGATATGTACACCCCCATGGTCTTGTAGCCCATGCAGGTATGTCCCAAGGCATGGGTAGCATTCTGCCATTGGCCATAATGATACTGCAGTACAGGGACAAAAGGACTGTATTCCACAATTGTCTAATGTACTAGTGCAATTCAAAGGGCATCTAGTATCTCTCTGCCTGGGATAACATGGTTGACAGACCATGATGCTTTGCCAGACAGGGCCTGCACCTGTCACCCCTGGGAATCTGGATACTGGCTAGGGCTCATGCTTCCCCTATAGTGCCTTCATCTTGCAAAGTTTAAGTGAAAGTCCACTGCTGTAACAGGGACAGTCAAGCAATAAACTGCGGGTCTCGCTACTCAATGATACATTTCAGAAACTCAATATGGACTCACTTATGTAGATCCTTAACATGGAGAACATATCTGTGCAGTGACTGAGATATGGTCCAATGCTCCAGAGAGCACACCTGCATGACCATGCTATAACACATACCTCACCTCTTAACCATTATCCTTTACTGGAACATACAGGCGACAGATGTGTCCATATTCCTGAAGGATATGTACACCCCCACGCTAGTTGCACTTGCATAACTTCAGATGCATTATGCTGAGCAACTACCTTTGTGCCAAAGTGGAATCCAAATTGCACTTTGCGACAGATCATCCACCATGCCTCAGAATTCCCAACTGTCATATTGTGCTGTAATGGGGAATATTAGGTTTGAGACAGAAAACCATAATAATGGCTACTCTCAGCTATTCTATTATGAACTGGGAAGACTCCTCATGTACCAACACCTGCGCTCAATGCATGTTGGATTTCATCAACCCCAATGACCTGGATCACCATAGTCACACAAACAGGGCTAGCAGTATGCTACACATAGTCAGTCTCCAAAGCCAATGTTATGCTTCTTAAAAGCGAAGTGGTGACTGTCATGGAACCCATGGGACAATGCATGTGCAAATGCTGAATCCTATACAAATTAACTTTAAGCACTCACATAAGTGCAGTGATTGTGCCATTGAAACAGAACCAAGATTCAACCAAATACAAACAAGAAGGCAAACTGGTGGTACCCTGCCTTAAAGTGTACCAGAGAAGGTAGTAACTGTTGCAAGAGTGAACACACATGAGTGGAGGCGATCCATGGTCAGCCTCAGTAAGATGCAGATACACCATATAAAACCACACAAAGCTACTGTGAAACTAATTAGCCACATATTATGAGGCCAGCCACAGAGCATTCTATAGCTGTGTCATGAATCATAATGGCCAAAAGACTTGCTGTGCTTTACAACACTATGGCATGGGAAGTACTGCACCTACAGAAATAACAGCTGTTCATCCAGATAGGGTTTAGAGAACCTAAACCCACTCCCACCTCCCCCCACCAGGTACACATATTTATATATCCATTTACACTACAGTGCCCCTGTAATAGCAACTATGTAGGTACAAGCTGCACTCTCTAAAGCCATACATACAACTTTCAAGGGACCTGTCAACATCCCAGGGTGTATCCTACAGAAATGTCAGAACAATTTGCTCTCCACATGTACATCATGTTCAATCATAGCTTCATGTCAGGCTGTGTGCACACTGAATGTTGCACAGCAACAGTTATCACACCCCACAAAGGGGGAGACACCACTGATAATGGGAAATAGTTCACTACTACTCTGCTGAGTCTGGTCTGTAAGGCCATGAACCATGATCAACTTATTTGATGTAGTCAGTACAGATGTAGATGACAGTAAGGTTGATTCACACAGCATATCATGACCTTGCCAGGTCTTAGGACACCATCACCCATACTGTGTTCCACCTATACTCAGTAAACTAGGTGTATATTCCTATGTCACAGGAGTGGTTGGCAACTGGACTGCTGGCAGAACCAACACTACAAAAGGTATCTGACTAACACATGCACATCAAACCAGTGCCAGCTACAGTAATACAGGGTTAATTCCTGGTACTCCCCCTCTTTGTTATCTATACCACACAGACTAACACAGAAGGCATCTGCCTATTGATGTTTGCAAATGACTACGAACTAGGAGCAATAGTTGACTCAATGTGTGCTGCAGTCAACATACAGAAGGGCCTTTGTGGGTCGATGTGTGGTGTGTGACATATGGCCACAATCTGACAGCTAAGTATTGCATTGTCATCCCCTAGTTAAAAACCCTGTACCCATGAACTACCACCTAGGTAGCAGTCAACATAATGGAAACTGTGTGTGTATGGGATGCAGCTGGACAGTAGTCTTTCCTTTGATAGTTACTTCACCACACCAGTCTGGTAGTCATACTTGGCACCCCTAATCATGACAGGGTGCCATCCATGAATATGAAGATCATTGTTCAGCCATACGCAACAGTCAAGTGACCCATAATAGATCACATATCTCCTTTAAGGGTTATTGGCCATGTTCAGATGCCCTACACTGGCCTTTACAATACCTAGCTCCACTATGTAGCATAATGCCTACCCTGAATAAAGCCATGTCCAACCCAGGGATGTTGGACATACTACACTTACACATCCTGATTTCAAATAAAAACATACTTCATGGACATCCACCTTTCTAGTACTAGGATCACAACATGCCTGACAGAGCTCTGTCCCATACACTTTTCATACTCCTGCCATACAATGCAACCCTGTCCAGCGAAGCTGCACATTGCCCCTCTTTGTGACATGGTGTGATGACCGCATGGCAAATATATCAGTAACCCTGTGGATCAGTTCTGTGGCACTGCTTGAACTGGCCACTGAAACTTACCTGTCTGTTGGCTACAGCTAGGTAACCTTTCAGCCTAGGCTCATAAATGGCCCAGGGCATATAGCCTACTAGTTCACTATGACCATACATGCTATAGTTGATATCCAACTGGATACCACATGACAAATACATCAGCAACCCTGTGGATCAGTTCTGTGGCACTGCTTGAACTGGCCACTGAAATTTACCTGTCTGTTGGCTACAGCTAGGTAACCTTTCAGCCTAGGCTCATAAATGGCCCAGGGCATATAGCCTACTAGTTCACTATGACCATACATGCTATAGTTGATATCCAACCCTGCAAATACCATCAGGCTAGCCATTGTCCCATTTGTTTCACATGTGCAACATGGGTAATACATGGCAGGATGTTAAACAGCTGTACAGTGCCATGTAGATGTACATGGCAAAACACATACATGTAAAACTTTCTGTGAGCAAGTCTGCAGGGTCACAGGTCATGTCCCTTAAGGCTGTGTATGACTATATATGTGATATATGCACAGCATTAAGGTCTATTGCATTAATGTGAACACATCCAGGCATGTGCTGATAGGTAAAGACACCAGTACAGGCAAACAGACATGCCCACATCAAGACATCCACATGGAGTATCAGCAATGTCATCACTTGACACACACACATATATGGTGATAACATCAAATCATCAGTAAGTGTCAAATGTGTGTGAGTTAAAAATGTTAGTGGTGTTAGTGTCATGTAGATTTGCAAAGACATATTTGTAATCTTAATAAATGTGATACACATGTATGTTCAGCTGTACTTCTGTACTGTGCTTCTCCATCATTATATACTGTAACTGTCTCCATCATTATGTCTTCCCGGTATGCCGCGTGCCAGGCTGCCACCATACACCCGCTCGGAGGATGAGGTCCTCATCCCATACCTCCTCGACAACCATATAACAGCCATGTGCCACAGGATGCACAGCAGTGGGATGCCCAGTGGGAGGAACTCTGCAGGAGGGTAAATGATGTTGGCGGCCACAATCACACCTATTAGCAGGTGCGCCGACACTGCACAGACCTCATAAGATGGGCAAAACAGCGTGCTAATACAATTTCCAGGGAACAAGGTGCAACAGGTGGGGGGGGGCACTCACCCAGCCCCTACTCACACATACCGAGGAGCTACTGGCCAACCTGGGGACACCTGCAGACCTCCATCCACAGTCTTTAGCTGGTATTGTGGCGGTGGGTGTCTCTCAACCACCGAGCCTGGAGTTGCCTGGTAAGTCACTACTGCACATATAACACAATTATATTTCATATAGTTACATGTGTTACTGTACAATATGTAATGCAACATCATATGCAAGGCATGTATGCACACATGCCACATACTATAGTCTGCTACTCTATGTATGCACAGATGTGCATACTCCATAGTATAGTCTATTGTACTGGCTTATGTGTTAACATGGACATTGCACCCTGTAGCTATCACACAGGTGTGGATAATGATCTTACTGCTGTAACATTCCTATTTAGGCACCTCTTGCATTTTGCAGCAACTCCAGCCTGTTGCAGTTAAGATTGTTATTTACCAGGCTTGATAATGCACAGATCATATTAATTGCATGCTATCTGCCATGTGGCCATTTAACACATGCACACATAATGTATGGTGGTCCTGTTAATATACACTGGTCAGACCTGCAATGCATCACAGTGGTTACCCATGTGGAATGATTGAAGACTATATGAAACACCTACACTAAACCTTACAAACTGTCATTGCCATATGTGTGGACAGCTGTGAATACAATGGTGGAGGTGTGGTTCACTGTAGGGACAGGTACTACAGATCAGTATTACACATGTGGGGAATACAAACAGTACTATACAGAGAGCATATGTGTGCACACAGTCTAAATGTTTTGGAGCTGGAGTATGATCAGCCCACAGGATTCACCCTTGTGGATTATACCCGTGCTATGAATGTCACACAATGTCATGTGCTATCTGACATGTTCATGACATGTAGTGGGCTGACTGCAACACTGCTCAACTATCCTGCAAAACATGATATCTCACATCCCAAACATACCACACTTTGTCTGCATAACCCTGTCCTCAGTGGAGCATATGACATCTATGGGTGTATGTCATATGGGATAACACTGACGTGTGACATAGATGCCCATCACAACCATTGGACAAAACATGTGTACACATGGCCATGGAGGATGGCCAGAGACATGAAGCAACACACACAGTAGAAGGGATGTACACGTGTGTACACCCTGTTGTACATTGGCTTGACACAATACAACTATGGCCTTTGTGTAATGGTGATATTGCAGATGTGAAACACTAAACATCATACAGGCCTGTGCACAGCTTGTGTAGGCATGACATCAAAACCACCACATAACATGTCTTGAACATCTTGAGTGTGTCACGGCATGAAAGGATTCACCTATACAGTATCCAAATACATACATGTGTTGCACAACATACACATACAACCACAGCAGGCCACAGATATTGTATATTCACCTTGATGGTGTCAGACATCACTGTCATGCTTGCTCCTCATGTGGGTGAGGTACACAGATGGTATGTGGGACATGGAGTACTGCTAAGTTATGTCTGGGCATAGTTGCCAAGTATCAGTAATATGGTTGCAAATGTGCAGAGGTGTCATCTATATACCCTACAGTGACCTATGTCACACATTCCACATTAGGGTTTAGTGTGTATATACCTCAGTGACATGGGTCACAGTCCACATTAGATATATATTGTATCTGAACACAGTCATGGCTATGAACTGTGTCTGTAACTCACACTGTATAGCAATAGTGAAGCCACATGATGTCCTGCAATGGCTATGCACATCATCTCAATGTGCAGTATTTCACTGCATATTTGTAGGGTGGACTGACAACATTGCTTCAGCTGAAGGTCCATGTTGATATAACAGGTCCCTGCATTGGGACACCATTACCTTACTGTATATTTGAAAGGACACCATTGTGTTACACATGTATGCATGTCATTCAACATGTCAGCAGAAGACATGTCATACTACATGTGATTGGCAAGGTCATATGTCACACATCAGGCTGGAGTACTGTTAACCTGTGCTGGTCTGTGGCACCATTGAAAAGTAGGGACAGCCATGTCAAACACGTGTACAGCCACATGCACATTGTCTGTAGACTCAGCTCAGGGGTAGGCAGAATAATGTTGAACAGACATACACTGCTTTGGGGGAGATATGCAAGCTAGGGCTCAGGCAAACATAGTATTCACTTCACATACTCTTCTGCACATGTCCTCCTCACACATAGGGGCAGTGGCCAACACAAAGCATATGTGGCAGATGTACAAAGGTCAGCGATGGTCTGTTGACATATGGGGTATGTTGCACAAAACATGGCAGTGAGGTGCAGTGGTGCATAGTGCATGCATTGTGTTGCAGGTATAGGGCATAAGCTACTAACACAAATGGTGCAACACAGGGATGTATGCTAACTACTGCTATAAATGTGTAAGGTGCCTGCCTTCTGCTATAACACATGCATGCTGTATGCAACTCAGGGATGTATGATAACTACCACTATAATTGTCTAAGCTGAATGCCATCTGCCATATCACATGCATGTTGCATGCTGTTGGGTGCCATAGCATGTCTGTCTGTGTGTCTGTCTGTCTGTATGTGTGTCTGTCTGCCTGTGTGTGTCCATCTGTGGGTCTGTCTGTGTGTGTGCCTGTATGTCCATCTGTGTGTGTCCATCTGTGTGTGTCTGTCTTTGTGTGTGCTGTTTTACTTGTAATGTACAGTTCTTGTCTGCCCCTCCCAGATGTTGATGTAGGTGCATTGCCCTCCTGCAGTCCACATGATGTTAGTGTCCCCACAGACTCTAGCAGTGATGATGAAAGTATGACTGAGGCACAGGCAGGGTTGTCAGGGGCTGAATCTGTGCCAATTAGTTGCCATTCCACCTGTATCCCCCTCATCCCCGCACACAGTTGTCCTGCCTACACATACCCCATCAACAGTGGCCATAGAGGAAGGACAGTTGGTAGATGGTAGCATGGAACAGGGAAGTGTGGCGACTATGGAAGGTGTGCCTGCACACCATGATCCCAGCCAACTGACAGGTGATGTCCCACACAGGCATGTGCTCAGTGCTGCTTGTAGGAGGATCACTGGCCAACATGCCCCTGCAAGACAAAGCAAATCAGCTGGTGTCACCAGCATGTTTCAGGCTGTAATGGAGGCACAGGCATGTGCTGAATGGCACAATAGAGAAGGTCTGAGGCTTCAGAGGGCTGCTGTACATTCTTTCACTGACAACATCCAAGCAATTGCAAATGCTCACCATCATCTTGCAGATGTCTTGGATAGATGATTGGGTGACATGGTGAGAGTCCTTGACTGTGGAATGTCAATCCTCGAGCGTGGAATGTCTGTGCTGAAACATCTGGTGGGAGTGAGGCATCGGGCATGTGACGTAGGCCAGCCACATCACCTGTTGAAGGTCTATGTGAACATGCTACTTCACATGCCAGCTCCCATAGTGGCAGTAGCAGCAGCAGTGCAGCTGGTGCTGTGCTGTCCACACCAGGACATAGCAGGCTATGTGCAAGTGGTCCTGGATGGTCCCAACAGGGACACAGTTCCAGTGGACATGTGTCATCAGACAATACCCAATCTGGACCTCTGCCTGGTAGTGCCTGTGCAACCCCTGGCAGGCGCAGGTCACATGGCTGTGGCCAGACACCGTGAACTGTGGAACCTGCCCTGTACAGTCTGCAGCTGTTAATAATACCCCAGTGTAGGCCAGCCACATGCCAGACCTGTGTGCATGCCTACACACACACACACCAGAAACAAATATAGGGCACGACAACACGCACATGCATAACATCCACACATGCCCAATGATATCAAAGGCCCTAACCCACACACATGATGTCATCCAGTGGTGCAGCCTAGGCCTCTGGCAAGCATTATCACCGTGTGCATATGATGATGCCTGTGCCACATCCCTATCATCCACATCATCAGTGCAGGGACATGCTCATATGGTCTGATGCACAGGGTGAACATACTAGGAAGACAATTTTAGATTAATATTGTTGAGTAGTGTTTGACAGGCAATGGACATACCATGTATTGCAGTTTTAGAATGCATTTGGTACATTTGACAGTATGTATCATGTGTAACAGTAACTGCATGTTGGTCTTGATGTTCTGCTTTCCTCTTTCATGTATAATTGCATGTGCCAGGGGATGTCAGTGTTTGCAGTTATTGTCCCATATGTAAATGTTGACTACTCACAGGTCTGTATGACAATACCTGCATGCACTTTGTAGCTTCCACATCGCAGTTTTAATCTCCCAAGTTTCAATTATGTTTACTGATCTAATGATCCAAGAGCATGATAGCTGTGTAGTAAGCTACTGTGTTCGGGAAAGTCACATCCATAGTGGGTGACATCACAAGTATAGTTACCTGGAGCGGGGAGGAGTGGTAAAAGAGTGGTATAGCAGATGACAAGGGTAAAGGCTAGTGAAAAAAGTGGCTTCTAATTGGTAAGCAGTAATACCCGCTCTCATGACAGGATGCAAGCACAGACACACCCACAGGGATTCACAGACACAGTAACACACCCAGGGATTCACAGACAGTAACACACACTCTGACACACACATACACACACACACACACACACACACACACACACACACACACACACACACACACACACACACACACACACACACACACACACACACACACACACACACACACACACACACACACACACACACACACACAGTTGCCAGTGTTGGTATGAGAACCCCTGCCTATGTGCAAATCATCATTATAGTACTATGTAATTACAAGACACACCACTGAGATTACACATGTACAGGTAGCCAGAATGGCCTAAGATTGAGGACATCAACAGGGATACTAGATTGCAGTGAGTGAATGTGGGGTGGGGGGTTCATCAGTAGGCTATGTAACAACAAGCCTCACCCCAGGGTGTACATGTTTACAGGCAGTTAGAATGCCCTTCTAAGACTGATGACATCAACAGGGATACTAGATTACATTGAGTGGATGGGGGGAGGGGGCCTTAACATTTCACTATGGTAAAATACAGCCTCACACCAGGGACAAGACAGCCATACATACAAACACACACACACTGTGGCATTCACAAAGATATACACCTATGTCACACATATACAGACACTTGACATGTGTGAGATTCAACCACCTGCCTATGCCTTTCTTTCTACACTTCACTCTGTACTGATGTCTATCACAGTGTTCAGGAGAGTGAAAAACATTTGGGATGTATTTCCCACCATACATGACATATATGGACACACACACACCCACAAATGCCAGTACTGTGAATCAAACACCTGCCTATCTCATGATAGGTATTACAGAGTTACAGCACTATTGCATGTGCTGCAAAGCTTACTGACTCTTTCCTTTCCACCTGTGCTGATATATGCACAATATATGCACAGGAGAGGTGTTACTGTTACAGGTGTCAAGAGGTTTGCCATCAGTGTCACCCTTACTGCATTCTACGTTGTGAGTCTTCCACTTCAATTAACAGAACCATAGCATAGCAGTTACACAGGTTATTGTAGGAATGGTTGTAACACACCTGTGAGCTGTCCTCAGTAGTAATCCATCTGCAAAGTAGCCCCACCACTTAGTAGTCATTTCCAAACATCTGCCCATACCTAAAGTACAGCTTACTGTACTTTGAGCATATCACCATATACAGTTGGCAATATTGAGGCTGCATTGCAACAGCATGATGTACTAAGACAAAAGTCACCTTCAAATATCAGACACTGCACACGCATGGAATCTAAACACACATCAATACATGTACACATATGCAGTGTCCATCAGTAAATAGATTAGCAGGTCAAGAGGATACATTCCACACCTTCCCCACACCATGTGTGAAACCTAGCTGAGCATTACACTATAATGGATGTTGTATTCTTGTACTGGTAGGACACACAACCACCTTCACTGAGTAGCCAAGTGTAAATTCATGCCAACAGCACATATCAGCAAGACACACACACAGCAATATTTCATGTCATGATCCCACAAACTGTTACTTGACAGTTCCACGGTGAAGCCAGGGCACTGTAATCGTCAACAGTGAGCACTTCATATATGCCACAGACATCTCATGATTACTGGTAGAGTGCCAGTAATGTGCTCTGTTTGAGCTAGGCATTACACTCATTCAAGTATGTGTGAGGTCTGTGACTTGTAAACATCTCACCCCAGCACATTCTGGCTATTGTGGTAATAAGGTGAATATCCAGACAGCACACAGCATGCATGGCTTGCAATTGTTGACATGGGGTATATGTAGGAGCTGTGGGCACGCATGGCTGTACATGTCATGGACATATCACCTGTAACCACTCAAGAACATACAGAGCATAGCTGTATTTCCCAGAGTCTGTCAATACAGGCCATGTGTGTAGGTCCTATGATCCTGTTATTTGGGTATGTTTGTAGGCATTACATTAGGTTGACGTGTCTAATGACATACATGCCACATGGGTTATTGTATGATATGATAGATGTCATGGGTGACCAGTAGAGAGGGAATATTACCTCTGTCAACATTGATATCAAACCTTATGTACTGTTATCATTCAGCAGCCATGGACCTATCTGCCATGTGCATGTGTGTAATGAAGGTAGCCACCTGTATGTAGAAAGGACAACAACAGCTATGGTATTTTATTTATGTTGTATGAGTGTGGGATGTACCTATCCAGGGCAGGTACATTTAGGTCTTTTCCAACCATGAGGGTGTTGTTTACTGGTGTACAGCAACAGTCGACTGTGTTAATGCTGACAACATCCGAGGGACCCTGGTATGTGTACAACTGACCTGGTTACAAACAGTGGTATAATTGCATTGCATAACACATTATGCAACTGTGTCAGTACATGAGTACTTTGCACAGTTGTTATTGGTGTTCTACCATACTATGTCATACCGCGTGTATGGATGAGTGTTGGTAGTCTGAGGACATGGAGGTGGATGTATGAGGATACACCCTTAAATGCAGCTTTTGTCATGGTCACCTGTACCTGAATCATCTGTGATGACTTATGTCGGAGTAGTGGTCTTTACTTGTGAGTAGCCTTTATGAATATGTGGACACCACCACCTGGAATGGTCTGTACCAGTGTTATGGCCCACATGTCTGGATCTGAGTTATGTGGTGGTAGTGCAATTGTGCACTACATAGCCTTCAGCCAGGTGTTCCTCACTGCACAGATGTCAGTATTCCTCATTGTAGGTTCTACATTGAGCAAATTGATTATGAAAGCCACACATCTAGCACTGGCTAGCATAAGCATCCAATGCAATTGTCTTGTAGGTGTCAGAGTGTTACATCTGTGTTTAGGACTTTTCCCTTGGAATGCCACTATATGGGTAAATGCGACCTTGGTATTATCCACACTCTCTTGAATCATAGATGCATGTGCTGTGTAACAAAGGCTTGTATTTCAGTCATGATATCCCAGAATAACAGACACTGGACAACCTCATAATTACAGCAGGACATTGGCTCATTGTTTTGGTCAAGCAGTTGCCACTCATACCATGACATCACTGCAAGTGGCAGTAATGTGGTTGGTATCAAATGCTACATCTAAGGTGACGGACACCAGCAGACGTTGTGTGTATGACCAATGTCAGATATACTTAGTGTAGCAGTCCTGTTAATAATGACAACTACTAACACAGCCGGGAGAGGTCATCTTGACACCTGCACCTCAGTACCATTAGACAATGGGGCTCACATATTATGCTTGTACATGCCACTGTTCCAAGTATAATGCCACTGTTCACAACCTGCTATCAATTCATGCCTTTCAGGGCAGCAATGTGTGTGACGCATGCTGTAGTTAGCATCCACCTGTGTGTCCCAGTTAACCTATTGTCTGTCACTTCCACACATGCATGATTGTGTATACTTGACATATATATGTCAGTACTTCATGTATGTGTATGCATATGTATCACACAGCACAGACACAGATATATAATTTACGGGCCACATACAGGTATCTGGCAGTAAACCTGTATGATGTGCATATATAGTGACAGTTAAGATGTACATAACTGTAAACCTGTGTGTTTACAAAAGGGATCCATTACAACATGTTCTGTACATGTAAGTGTATGAGCATGCACACTGTGGCCTTCCATGGTTAGAATCGGAGTGCATCCCAAACAGCCCTGTGCTACTGAGTGTATGAGCGTACCCACTGCCACCTTGTGTAATTTGAGTCAGTGCATCCGAACAAGCCCTTTGTTTCTAAGTGTATGAGCATGCCCAGTATAACCTTGTGTAGTTGTAGTCATAGTGCATCCCAAACGGCCCTGTGCTACTAAGTGTATGAGCATGTCCACTGTCACCTTGTGTAATTGGAGTCAATGTATCCAAACAAGTCTTGTGATTCTATGTGTATGAGCATGACCACTGTAACCCTGTATAGTGAGAGTAGTTGTCCATTCCACAGATGGGCATACTCCAGTTCAGGACTTGTTGTGCTACAACTATACCACTCAGGCCTACCTATGTCTTACCTGCAGATGATGTGTCATGTTTGTGCATACAGGTCATAATGGACTCCTACTTTAAACACACAGGTTTGCAGCTATGTACATCTTAACTGTCAGTATCCCTGTTGTTGTCCTCACTCTTAGAAGGGCATTCTGACAGCCTTGAAATGTGTAATCTCTGTGGTGCATTGCATAACTGTGCAGTACTGTAATAGTGATCTGTAGATAGGCAAGAGTTCTTATCCCCCCACTGGCAACTGTGTGTGTCAGCAAATGGCTGAGTGTGGCTGTGTGTGTATATTTGTGTCTGCATCTTGTCATGACAGTGGGTTTTGCTGCTTTCCAAATAAAAATCACCTTTTGCACTGGCCTTTATCCTTGTCATCTGCTAAACCACCCTTTTCCCCCCACCCCACTGCAAGTAATCAGTCCTGTGATGTCACCCAGCTCAGAAACAGAATCAGAGTAAGGGTAATTGTATGGTGTCTGTGGCAGATACCCCAACTGCATACCACTCTACTAGTTACCTTTACATAGGCAAGATGTGTATGCACAATACTGGCAAGTGTGTGTGTGTGTTTGTGTGTGTGCGTGACTACCCTGTTGCCAGACATACACATGTGTTATGTCTATTAACATGCTGCACAACATGGTAGTCATCTGTGGTGAGTGGAGTCTACAAATTATTACATAGTTAGGAATAGAAAAGAATAGACAGTCAAGAACAACTACAGTTGGGTATGTTGTTTTCCTGTTGTACTGTCGAGTAGTGACACAGAAATGGTCACCGCGGTGTATGTCCATACCCATCATTCCCCCACCCAAACTCCACAATCCCTGGGGTATATTTCTTTAGCCATCATTCCCCACCCTAAACTTCACATACACAACAACCATCCCTTCTCTGGTGAACTGATTACGATTTAAATGTTATTTAACAAAAGATGCCTCTGTTTTGTGTACACATCAGTTCCTTTGGATCCCTTCTGTGTCACAAAGGGTGTTCAGACGTGTGTGTGTGTGTGTATGTATATATATATATATATATATATATATGTATATATATATATATATATATATATACATACATATATATATATATATATATATATATATATATATATGTATGTATATATATATATATATATATATATATATATATATGCTGTGTCTGTGTATATGCGTGTATATATATATATATATATATATATATATATATATATGTGTGTGTGTGTGTGTGTGTGTGTGTCTACACATCCCGTGGGTGCGTATATCTATTTAGTTATGACAGTTGTACAGATGTACACTTGTCTATGTTGTTTCACAGAATACAGTACATTCAAGGGTACTGTACATATGTACACAAAGTGACTGTCCCATTTTTTTTCAGTACTGTGGAATACCTGTAGTAAGATGTGTATTATAAAAACCATATCCAAAGAGATGTTCAGTGCTATAGCCAAAGTCCCACCAAGCAGAAAAATACAAAGTCCAAAAGATAAGAATGGTAGGACACTGCTGAAATTCCTTCTTCCTTTATTTAAAAACACACAAATTGCCAAGGATGAGCGCTTTCGGGTAACAACCCTTCATCAGATAAAATAAGAACAAACATTTCAACCATTTAAACTAACATCCAACCAATGAGTTGTCAGTAAACCACCTGCCTTTTCTGTAGGGCGGGCTTTAAAGGTACCACATCGTTTAACCCAGGACTCCTATGGGCCATTAGCTCTAATATCCATTTGGATTCTAAGGATTCTGAGAGAAGCTTGATGTCACCTCCTCTATTATTCTGTCTTACATTAACCACAGCTCTGAAACTAAAGGTGTGTGTGGGATTTGTTTCTATGTGTCTATAGAGTGCATTATGTAAGTCCTTATTCTGTACAGAAGACAGATGTTGAAGCACCCTGATCTTAATCATATTGTTAGTTTTTCCTACATAGAACCCAGAGCATTGTAAACATTCCGCCAAATAGACCAAATTACTGGTCCTACAAGTGGCCCTAGCCTTAAGATTAAAAACCTTGCCACTAACAGGATGGGTGAAGGTGGTGCCCTTGTTGATAAAGGGACATGCTTTACAAAAACCACACGGGACACTACCTGCTGTATCCTTGAAAGGTTTCAATGTGGTTAAAGTTTTTTCCCCACACAGTAAATCTTTTAAGTTTTTATTTCTCCTATAACCAAAACTAGGTCTTACCCCTATAATATTTCTTAACTTGCTGTCACTCCTTAAAATATTCCAATTTCTATTAACTATGTCCCTTATATCACCAATATTACTACTATAGGTAAAAAATAATTTTGGGTCCTCCGGTTTACACATGGTGGAGGGGGGTGTCTTTTCTTCACCTGCCATACATCTAAGCCACGGTTTAAACTTATTCTCCCTTTTTTGATTGCTACTACACACTACCTTGTCTACTAGTTTTTCTTTATAACCCCTATCATGAAAACAACATTTTAAATCATCCACCTCTTTCTTATATGGTATATCATCTAGGCATTAACTAGATGTCCTACCAACCTGCCCCTGGATGATGTTGGAAAACATAAAACGAGGATGCATGCTATCATAGCATAGCAAAGTGTTCTTCCAACATTCCTTCCTATGTAAACAGGAGGAAAAACCTGTCTTGGTTTGTGAAATGCTGACATCAAGAAAATCTATCTGTATGTCTGAATGGTTCAAAGTGAACCTAAGAAACGAGGTGGTAGAATGCAAATATTCCACAAACTTCTCCAATAATGTAAAGCCTCCCTTCCAAAGAATAAAAACATCATCCATAAAATGGGTATATGTGTGGACATGCTGCATCCATTCCTGATTATTGAAGATGGTGACCCTTTCCCAATGCCACAGGACTAGATTGGCGTAAGTGTTAGCAGAGGGGGTGCCCATGGCTACCCCCTGCGCTTGCCTATAAGTCTGTTTGGCTCCAATAAACACATTATTTTCCAGGACTATATTCAATAACGTCCTAACCAAGGCTATTCTCCCTTCATCTTCACCCATCACTCTCAGAACTTCACCTATGGCATAAATACCATATTCATTCCTAATCACAGTAAAAAGATTTTGGACATCCAGTGTCACCATCAGAAGATTACCCTGTGGTTTACTGTGACTTCCCCTATGACCTTCAGAAAACCACCCGTATCTTTTAATATGCTGGTCACCTTGTCAACATGTGGCCGGAGAGTAAACTCAAGCCAAATGGAGATGTTTTCTGTGACCCATCCTCTGCCCGAAACAATGGGTCAGAGAGGTGGGTCTGTGAGGGATTTATGGATCTTAGGCAAGGCCTTAAAAATCAGAGTAACAGCCGTCTCTATCCATAAAAATTGGAACAAATCATCACTGATTTTCATTTCAAAACTTAACTGTTTCAGGCAGTTTTGCACCTTGTCAACCAATAGCTTAACACCAATTGGATTAATCGGAACATAAGTGTTCCTATCTGATAATAACACTTGCATTTTATAATCATAAAAAATTGTATCCAGTAACACAACAGCACCTCCCTTATCAGCCATCTTAATGACCAAATCTTTATTACAACTCAAATCCGATAGTGCTTTTTGCTGGACCTGCGTTAGATTGTGGAACCTATGAAATTCCCTTGTTTGAAAGTATTCCTGCAGATCATGCTCACAACTACTAATGAATAAACTCAAGGCTGGAGAAAAGGGTGGCACATAACAACTAGGTTGTTTCATCTTAGTTCTAATCTCATTGTTAATCCCAAAAATGCTTCTTAAGGCTAAATTTCTACAAAACAACATTATATCCAACACGACCTCATTAAAAACACTAGCCCTACCGGGCACAAAAGTCAAACCTTTGTTTAACACATACAACTCATCCTTCGTTAAAACGTGAGGATAAATTAAATACAATACCAGTATTATTATTAAAAGTCATTCTAGAGTTCTCCTCCTCTTGTCTGGGTCTCTGCCATTGCTTAGAGACCGTTTCCAGGCTCCTTGTTTTCTGACTGGTGTTGGAAGCATCTCCAAAAAACGTTGACGTCCCAGAGATAGCTCTACTTAAAAAAAAAGTGGAGGCTTTACGACACAAATTACAGACTGAGTTTTGTGGGTCTGTTTACTCTACACGTTTGGAACAACTATACAGTACGCTCTCTGACAGCGACGAAAAGTTGCGTTTACAGAAAACCAATAAACTTAAAAGAGACTACGAGGATTTTACCCAAGGGAACATCTTCGTTTGGCCAAGAAACAGAGGGCAACATTCCACCATGAGCAACGGTGTTATTAGGAAGCCGTTTCGACGTCAGCAGGAGGGGAGGAGCCAGATGGGACATTCAACCACACCAACGGTCAGTGTGGCAACCAGTGGCTCTGGCTTGTCGCATGGAAGTAACATCACGGAAACATGTGGAGATCGATCTGAGTGGGAGTTCAGGGCCACTGTGGAAAACATCAAGGACACACGAGTCGTAATGCAAATTGAGAATGTTGTTTGTTCAGCGACTACAAGTACAACCAATATGTATGCTAGTGGATTATCTGTACAGCCGGGTATGTCGGCCCCAGAAGGGACTGTAATGGGGGCACGACCCAAGAATACACAGGGACGTCAATGTTTTTTGGAGATGCTTCCAGCACCAGTCAGAAAATGAGGAGCCTGGAAACGGTCTCTAAGTGAGGGCAGAGACCCAGACAAGAGGAGGAGAACTCTAGAATGACTTTTAATAATAATACTGGTATTGTATTTAATTTATCCTCACATGTTTTAACAAAGGATGAGTTGTATGTGTTAAACAAAGGTTTGACTTTTGTGCCCGGTAGGGCTAGTGTTTTTAATGAGGTCGTGTTGGATATAATGTTGTTTTGTAGAAATTTAGCCTTAAGAAGCATTTTTGGGATTAACAATGAGATTAGAACTAAGATGAAACAACCTAGTTGTTATGTGCCACCCTTTTCTCCAGCCTTGAGTTTATTCATTAGTAGTTGTGAGCATGATCTGCAGGAATACTTTCAAACAAGGGAATTTCATAGGTTCCACAATCTAACGCAGGTCCAGCAAAAAGCACTATCGGATTTGAGTTGTAATAAAGATTTGGTCATAAAGATGGCTGATAAGGGAGGTGATGTTGTGTTACTGGATACAATTTTTTATGATTATAAAATGCAAGTGTTATTATCAGATAGGAACACTTATGTTCCGATTAATCCAATTGGTGTTAAGCTATTGGTTGACAAGGTGCACAACTGCCTGAAACAGCTAAGTTTTGAAATGAAAATCAGTGATGATTTGTTCCAATTTTTATGGATAGAGACGGCTGTTACTCCGATTTTTATGGCCTTGCCTAAGATCCATAAATCCCTCACAGACCCACCTCTCCGACCCATTGTTTCGGGCAGAGGATGGGTCACAGAAAACATCTCCATTTGGCTTGAGTTTACTCTCCGGCCACATGTTGACAAGGTGACCAGCATATTAAAAGATACGGGTGGTTTTCTGAAGGTCATAGGGGAAGTCAATCGCAGTAAACCACAGGGTAATCTTCTGATGGTGACACTGGATGTCCAAAATCTTTTTACTGTGATTAGGAATGAATATGGTATTTATGCCATAGGTGAAGTTCTGAGAGTGATGGGCGAAGATGAAGGGAGAATAGCCTTGGTTAGGACGTTATTGAATATAGTCCTGGAAAATAATGTGTTTATTGGAGCCAAACAGACTTATAGGCAAGCACAGGGGGTAGCCATGGGCACCCCCTGTGCTAACACTTACGCCAATCTAGTCCTGTGGCATTGGGAAAGGGTCACCATCTTCAATAATCAGGAATGGATGCAGCATGTCCACACATATACCCATTTTGTGGATGATGTTTTTATTCTTTGGAAGGGAGGCTTTACATTATTGGAGAAGTTTGCGGAATATTTGCATTCTACCACCTCGTTTCTTGGGTTCACTTTGAACCATTCAGACATACAGATAGATTTTCTTGATGTCAGCATTTCACAAACCGAGACAGGTTTTTCCTCCTGTTTACATAGGAAGGAATGATGGAAGAACACTTTGCTATGCTATGATAGCATGCATCCTTGTTTTATGTTTTCCAACCTCATCCGGGGGCAGGTTGGTAGGACATCTAGGTTATGCCTAGATGATATACAATATAAGAAAGAGGTGGATGATTTAAAATGTTGTTTTCATGATAGGGGTTATAAAGAAAAACTAGTAGACAAGGTAGTGCATAGTAGCAATCAAAAAAGGGGGAATAAGTTTAAACCGTGGCTTAGATGTATGGCAGGTGAAGAAAAGACACCCCCCTCCACCATGTGTAAACCGGAGGACCCAAAATTATTTTTTACCTATAGTAGTAATATTGGTGATATAAGGGACATAGTTAATAGAAATTGGAATATTTTAAGGAGTGACAGCAAGTTAAGAAATATTATAGGGGTAAGACCTAGTTTTGGTTATAGGAGAAATAAAAACTTAAAAGATTTACTGTGTGGGGAAAAAACTTTAACCACATTGAAACCTTTCAAGGATACAGCAGGTAGTGTCCCGTGTGGTTTTTGTAAAGCATGTCCCTTTATCAACAAGGGCACCACCTTCACCCATCCTGTTAGTGGCAAGGTTTTTAATCTTAAGGCTAGGGCCACTTGTAGGACCAGTAATTTGGTCTATTTGGTGGAATGTTTACAATGCTCTGGGTTCTATGTAGGAAAAACTAACAATATGTTTAAGATCAGGGTGCTTCAACATCTGTCTTCTGTACGGAATAAGGACTTACATAATGCACTCTATAGACACATAGAAACAAATCCCAAACACACCTTTAGTTTCAGAGCTGTGGTTAATGTAAGACAGAATAATAGAGGAGGTAACATCAAGCTTCTCACAGAATCCTTAGAATCCAAATGGATATTAGAGCTAATGGCCCATAGGAGTCCTCGGTTAAACGATGTGGTACCCTTAAAGCCCGCCCTACAGAAAAGGCGGGTGGTTTACTGACAACTCATTGGTTGGATGTTAGTTTAAATGGTTGAAATGTTTGTTCTTATTTTATCTGATGAAGGGTTGTTACCCGAAAGCGCTCATCCTTGGCAATTTGTGTGTTTTTAAATAAAGGAAGAAGGAATTTCAGCAGTGTCCTGCCATTCTTATCTTTTGGACTTTATTATAAAAACCATGAAACATGTATACAGTCCAGATGGCTTAGTGGTAAGTTCAGTGTCTTCGCTGTGCATGGTCCAGGGTTAAAAGCTTGTTGATAATGTCATTTAGGACTGAATAAGTCACTTTTATGCAGTTGTAAGTGGATGTAAATGTGTTTTCGCGACAGTAAGCAGTGGGTACGCACAGGTACAAGACATGTACAACTCGCAGTACACTTGAAAGGCCCTTCTCTGGCAATCCTGCTGATGTCACCCACCTAGAAATACACCTCTGGGACTGCTGTAACCCACTAATTGCTGTTGCATGTCCTGTAACTGCGTAATGCTGTAGTGTGATAAACTAGTTTATTAGGTGTTCTAATCCCAGACATGTGTGTGTGTGTGTGTGTGCGTGTGTGTGTGTGTGTGTGTGTGTGTGTGTGTGTGTGTGTGTGTGTGTGTGTGTGTGTGTGTGTGTGTGTGTATCTGTCTGCCTGAAAAGGGAACACTGCTTTTTAGAGTATGCACACTCCTTATGATTCACATACTCACTTTTGGCAATCCTGCTGATGTCACCAACCTAGGAATACACCTCTGTGAGTGCTGTAACCCAGTAATCTCTGTAGTGCATCCTGTAACTGCGTAATGCTGTAGTGTGATAAACTAGTTTGGTGGGTGTTCTAATACCCGACATGCAAACTGTGTGTATCTGTCTGCCTGAGAAGGGATCAATGCTTTTTAGAGTACGCACACTCCTTATGATTCACATTCTCACCTTTGGCAATCCTGCTGATGTCACTCACCTATAAATACACCACAGGGACTGCTGTAGTGAGTCCTGTAACTACATAATGCTGTAGTGTGCTAAACTAGTTTGGTAGGTGTTCTAATCCCAGACATGCTAACTGTGTGTGTGTCTGTCTGCCTGAGAAAGGAACAATGCTTTTTAGACTACGCACATGCCTTACGATTCACATACTCACCTTTGGCAATCCTGCTGATGTCACCCACCTAGAAATACACCTCTGTGAGTGCTGTAACCCAATAATCTCTGAGGCGTGTTCTGTAACTGTGTAATGCAGTTGTGAGATAAACTAGTTTGTTGGGTGTTCTAATCCCAGACATGTTAACTGTGTGTGTGTGCCTGCCTGAGAAGGGAACAATGCTTCTTAGAGTACACACACTCCTTACGATTCACATACTCACTTTTGGTAACCCTGGTGATGTCACCCACCTAGCAATGCACCTCTGGGACTGCTGTAACCCAGTAATTACTGTAGTGCATCCTGTAACTGCATACCGCTGGACTGTGATTTAGGACTGTGGTAGGGATCCATCCACAATCATGGCAGTTATGTATGTTTTCTGTGTGTTTCAATGTCTGTGTAGGGAGCAATGCATTATACCCTACTCACTTGCAGGGCATTTACAATGCCCTACTTTGGTACTCCTGCTGATGTCATACCTTGTAAAATACACCTCTGGGGAACAATTTCCCTAGTAATCCTCATGGTGCGTCCTATAACATCTCCATGTAGTAGTGTGATATAGATGTTGGTCACGGGTTCTATGCCCACACATGTCAGTTGTGGATGTGTTGTGTGTGTCTCACTGTCTGTTTTATGAGCAATGCATTTTGGGCTACTCACTTGCAGGAAATCTGAAATGCCCTACTTTGGTAAACCTGCTGATGTAATTCCTTGTGAAATACACCATTGGGGATAGAATAGCCCAGTAATCTCTGTAGCGCGTGCTATAACTGCGTAATGCTGTAGTGTGATAAACTAGTTAGGTAGGAGTTCTATTCCAAGACATGGTAGGTGTCTGTGTGTTTGACAGTCAGAGCCTGTGTGGAGGTGGTTGTGAATGTCTAACCACTGGACACGTTGAGTAGTGGGTTTTGCAGTTTTCCTATATGGTGGCCATATTATATGTCACAATGTCCACTTCACGAGGTTTACAGATTTCAATCAGCCAAGAGACTGGGTTGGCAAGCCATACCCCGACATCTGGCAAAATGCCTGGTGAACACAGTAAGCAGCCCTACTATTACCCAGAATACGGTCTGAACCCATGTGTCATACACAAACACACTTGCCTAAAATTTCTTGGTATGTTGCTAGTATCCTGCACATTGTTGACAGATAGTAGGCATGGTGTGATTGCAGTGGGCCGCAGAGGGCATGGCACCCTGTCCAACAGTACAATAGGCACATAATTGCGGACAATGCGCCTACACTATGATCCCCACTGGATGCCTGCAACATATGTGGTGCCATCAAATGTGATCCACAAAGGACATACAATGCCTTACACACATGCCCTGTATGGACAGATGCCACTGACACCAGGGAATACCTGTATCATGCTATCATTTCAGGTGCAGGGTCAACCTGCTGTCTATTAGCAGGTCCTGCTACAACAGGTCAGTATTGGCACAGGCCAGTATTAGCACATTTGATGATAACAGTCAGTGTACACAACATTTGCCAGGCAAACCAGGTACATTTAGACATGTCACTGTACATTATTGTGGGGCATGCACATCACAGGCATTGTCCATGTCAAGGACTATCAAACACAGACATGGCATGCATTGCAAAGCAATGGCCACACACAGTGGTAACCAGGATGACAGGGCATGTCATATAATACCCATCTGTGTGGGACATTGCAGACACTGCACCCCTGAACCACACTGCAGACCACTGTCAGGTGGCCTGATGCCAAGGATTACCCCTCACCCAACCTTGTACAGCCATCTTGCACAGCCAACCACTGCACACCTGTGAAGCAATGTACACATGCATATTAGTACTGGTACCTTGTGTCTGCATGTGGGGTATGATGTTCCCAACCACAGTCACACCCAGTATAACTCCCATTGGCATACTGACTGATGTCAGACATGTTTACATGCCCTAGCCCATAGAACCTCAGGATATCCCCTGTGGTGCATGTAATACCTGTGCATTACTGCAGTGTGGCAAACGTAGTAGTTAGGAAGTGTATTTGTGAGCCTGCCAAAGTGTGCCAATGTGTCTCAGTCCCTTAGAGAGTGTGGTTGTGTTGACAATGACATCTGTTCATGTGGACAGCTATGTGTGCTATACCTAGTGTATGTCTACTATATCTCTGCTGCAGATGTCACTCACCAGCACACATATATTTTCTTACAGCACACCAAGATGTCAGCTATGTGGCACATGGAGTAACTGCATGCACTTGTAATAGTAATGGCTAGTCAGTCGGGGGTTTGAACCCCTGTACTGGTAGGTGTGTGACAGACGATGCTTAGGTTTTAGTCTCTCAGCCCTTCTCTGATGTACTTTGCCTCTGTCTGTCCCTCCCACACACTCTCTAGTGGATGTGGAGTTGTACACCTGCTCAGCAGCAGCTTGTGCTTTGTAAGTGATGGCCATGATCAGGTGATGGCCTCTAAACCTATTGCAGCCTCCTCTAGCTGATTCCATGTGGAACAGCTGTGGTGACATTCCCATAGCCAATTGCATGGAAACACAGTACAATATCTAAGAACATCATGTCAGTTTTTGCCCATGACAGTTGCTGTGAGTGGAACCTGGATCTGGTGTTTGGTAAACAGCATCACAGATGATATCTGGATATTCCTCAGACAACATACACAGTGGAAATAGCCTAAAGACAGGAAGGTGATGTGCTAGACATGACTGCAGCATGTAAGTGTAGCTATGCTTCATTGAGACTACTGCCAATTTAACAGTTTGTGTGTGGTAATGGCTAGTCTGCATGTTTTAATAACTGACAAGACAGTGCTCTGTTTGTGAGGAAACCCCCATCTGTAGGGTCATCTGTGAACTGGTCAGTGTGTGGAACCATTTGTTTATTGTGTTACTCACAGAACACACATCTGTGAACTGCAGAAGCATAGTGTGAGGATTGCAGTCAGCACATGGTGATAGTGATGAGAGTTACTGCCATTGCATCCCTGTTTGGACATACGTCACATGAAACAGTAGTATGACAGTCACTGTCTGAGGTTATCACAGTGACATGCCAATGATGGGCCACTGTTCATAGCTGCCATCACAAGTCATCTACACTTTGTACAGATGTCATTCAGTATATATGGATGTGTTGTGCTCCCTCTGCAAGTGTATGACATCTGTTGTGTTGGGTTGATGGTCATATCTATGCATGCTGTTATAAGTAATCCTGAATGCTGCTGACTATTACTAAGCCATATCTGTGTTAAAACTGCAACACCGTAGGCTGTATGGGATTGGTGGTCCCGGCGGAACCAGCTGTTCCACTTCAGCTGGCCATGGCACTGGGTACCAGCACATCTGGGGCCCAGCCTAGGACTTCCACTTCTTTTGGCTGTGCACCACCTTTTGGTGTAACCACCACTGAGGATGGGGCTTGTTCCCCCTGGGAGCAGGTCCAGACAGGAACTTGTCAGCCATTGTACAGTCCAGGACATGTTGCATACGGAGCTCAATAAGGAGTTTCAAGGCCAGATATGCCAGCTCGAGGACAGAGTGCCACATTTATAGGGTGAGCCTGCCCCTCCTAGACAGCCCTCAGCACAGCCACCTTTGCGACTGTGAAGGTGCAGTGGTGGCTGGCCATGGGTGGGGACCTCCATCCCACTGTTTCCATTTGGGGGCTCATGGGCTTGTGACTGCCGAACACCCCTCCAAGTCCAAGGTGTATCCCCCCCACGTGTGTCATATACCGCCCCTGTATACTGTCTTGTCTGTCATCCTTCCCAACCTATCCTCCACAAGCATACCTACTCTCCTTCCCCAACATCCCACTCTCACCTTATGAAAATGGAAACAAAAGGCCAATCTGTTCCCAGAACATTTTCCCCATACATAGCTGTCCATTTCACACGTGTCCACTGGACACATGTAACCTTTTTAATTTGCATCACAACATACTACTGTTGTCCTCACCCCTCTCTCAGGCACATGATCCTAGTATGCACATGACTCCTAAAGGTTCCAGGTACACATGATGCAGACGACCCCATTGTACTCACAACACTACCGGTCCCTCTATGGTTACCCCATTTAACTTTTTAATGATGATGATGTCACACACAGCACCTTGCAAGAGTACTGTTCTCACATCATGATTGGACAGGAACTGTTTTGTTAATGTAAATAAAATGCACAAAGTAATGTATTTGGCCAATGTACAAATGTGTGCGTATATTAATGACATGTCTGTCTGTGGGAGTCTTGATATTACATAGGACAACACCACTGCATAATACAGGAGTTGCAGGTGTTTCCCTTTTCATTCTTTTTTAATGCTTTGTTGTCACATGGTATGTTCTTGATATATCTATATATATCTATATATATGTATGTATCTATATTTGGACATAAACACACACACACATACATCTACATGATGGAATACATTTCTTATACTCCAACAAGTAAAAGTCACCACCACTAGCAAACTCTCGAACCTGAACTGTAATAAAAAAGATTTCAAGCATGTAACAATAAAAATTTTTGTTCAGGTTCAAGTTAGGGCAGACAGTCTCTCCAAACAAATAATATCACTTGTATAAGTGCCGTCTATTCAGACCCAATAGCTGTAATCAGTTCAAATATCACTGGAAACAAATGTCTGTTCAGACCCCATGGAAAAGGAATTCAGAAATTTCTTCAGTAATCCACTTGTAGAACTTATTGTTTAACAAAGACTTTATTGAAATAAAGTGAAGAAAGGTAAGCGCTTTCGCTGTATAGTTTTTTCAAACCATCATCTCTATATACATAATGGCCACTATATATATGCTCACATCTAATTCAAATCAGTTAATAATTGATGCAATTAAGCACTCAATTTAGATTTTTAAAGAAATACATGTATATAAATTAAAATACATATATTATATGTCTTCATGTTTGATTATATAGTAATTTGTATGAGTATATAAAAAATACATACTATATATACACATGGTAGAAACATATAAACACATGTAAAAAGAATATATAAAAAGATGTATGAATGATAAATAGGTGTGCTTTCTCTTAATACATCTTTATAAAAATTCATCATTTAATATGTGTACATAAATTAACAGTGAAAACATAATAAAATGCACTTATTCTTAAAAAGTATTTAACTAAAAACTTTTTTTTTTAAATTATACTGCATAAAATAGGGGGCTCTTGTTTAAAGAATAATGAACATATGTTATATTGGATATTTAATATCTAATATTTAACATTTCTCCCTTTCAAAGCTGGCTTCAATGGTATCTTTGTTAAATAATAAGTTCTACAAGTGGATTACTGAAGAAATTTCACCACCTTTCCTCCAAAAGTCACTAGTTTTAGGAGGGATTAAGAGGGACAGAGTTAAAATTTGAGTCAAAATCAGGGACATCCCTGAAAATCACAGACAGTTGAGAGGTATGGCCCCTATTTGTTCCCCCAGCGGTTTATGTCCTGTCCAGTGGATTTGCTCTTAAGGGTTGAGAGGTATGGGCGTAAGTCTGCCCATTTTGGAATATTACTTACATCCCCGGGGCATTCCTAATACAATTGCACCAGCCAACACCTGCACGCCTAGGCCCATAATTGCATACCAATGGTTCTCCCACCTGCCCCTCCTCTGCAGCACTCATCCTTACTGTGGGTGCAGGTGGAATCTAACCACACCACTACACACTGCCCACTCTCCACGTGCTTGGGTGTCTGCATATGTAATAGGGTTGGGAGAGTGGCCTAATGGTTACAGTGTTTGCCTTACAAACACAAGTTGCAGGGTTTGAGTCTCACAAGGGATAATTGGCTAAGCTTAAAATGGCTCGCAAGGGCAGTTAGCTTAGTACTAACCTATGAATCTATATGTGGGTATGTATATGTATCCTGTCTCTGTATGTATATATTTGTACTATGGAAAGGGAGAGGTATATTTCCATGTAGCTATGGGTAGATATACACACACATACCTCTACATATATACATCTACATCTGGTTATTCCGTTCCTTGTCATGTAGATCCCACTTTGCTGCAGTGGGACTCGTAGCAGGTGTAGCTGCTCATTGGGCGATGCCTCTGCCCAATTAACACTTTTGCTTACATCCCTGGAGCTGTCAATATAGACCCACATCAGCCAACACCTGCACACCTAGACCCAAAACTAACCATAGTTCCCCCACCCGCACCTCCTCTACAGCACCCATCCTTACTCTGGGTGCTGGTCGGATCTGAACACACCACTACATGCTGCCTACTCTCCTCTTCACGAGACCCATCTCATATGTTGTCTCGACCCATGGGTCATCAGGCTTTCCCACCCTTGTATTTCGGGTATGTACACACCACGGCCAAAACAGTCGGCATATTACCTTCTTTTGGTTATATGTCAATTTTTGGGGCGTCCCGCAAGGGACGCTCCTGTCTGTGTTCCAAGATTAGATTTCATGGGTACACTGTGTACCCCCCCCCCAGTTGTATCCTGCCTGTGGTCTGGGGAGCAGTGGACTATTTACATTGTGTATGGGTTTGTGTGTATGTTTCCTCTGTCCTGGCTGGGGGGGAGTTCATGCTACGTGCGACATGTTTCTTGCTTGAGCCCCTCACTTCCATTGGCATAGCCTGTGAACATATGTCATTCTTTTGTGCTGTTTCCTATCATAGCTGTATATCTGTGTATATCTACGCACACACACACACACACACACACACACACACACACACATATATATATATATATATATATATATATATATATATATATATATCTGAAAGGCTAGGGTTTCCACATTTTCAGATGGCCAAAGTGGGACTGTTGTGGTACAAACATCAGATTTTGCAGGCCAAAACATACCCACGGCCAGTACAAGGGACATAACTTCACTTTTTTGCCTAAATAAAAGCTTATTCTTGTAGCATTTTAGTTGCTTATTATGTTTCTTATAACATTTAGGTGTTTCAGATACAGAATAACTGTTTTATGCAACTATTACATAAAATATAGGAAATAATTTTTCCCTAATATTTCAGGACAGTTGCCATTCTTACAATATTTTTGCAAGACACAACTGCCCAAAGAGGGACTGTCCCTCGCAAGGTGGGACAGGTGGTAACTATGTAAGGCAATGCATACCCCCATGCAGATGCACTTAAACACACTTACTGGTGCTTATTTATGCTTAAACCTGCTTACTAGTGCCTTATTCATTATGTCATTGACACTTCACTCCAGTTCACTTTTAATTGCTATTATGCAGGTTATACAGCAGACAGATGTCAAAATATGTTCATATACAGATTACCAATGGAAAATGGTATGTGCTGCAGTGGGATTTAGAACGGGAATGTCTGTTCGTTAGGCTGATGCTCTAACCACTACATTATTGCTGTGCTGCTTCATTTGCATATATATCTATATACCCATGACTCCTGGTTCCCCAAACATCCACCCCAACACTCCACTAACACAGCAGTCATCCATTCTCCAGTTGGATACACAGTGTATACACATCACTACACATTGGCCACTGCCTACTCCTGTAGACCCATCTCATGGGTTGACTCACTCCACATATCCTCAGACATCCCAGACGTTTAGTCCACAAACATTGGTGAAATGAGTGACTAATAGGACACTATTCACAATTTTTGGGTTGTCCCACCTGGGACACACATGTCTTTATTTCAAGATTAGACTCTATAGTTCATTACATCATTACTCCCGTTAACATGACGCTACAATAAATTAATAGGTATGACTATGGTAATGCACACGTTACACATAAGAACTAATAATGTACGAGTTCGGCGAAATTATTTTACAATTAGGACCAGTTTAGTGATTGGCATTGCCATAACAGGCAGATCACAAGAATGATTCTATGTGTGAAAAAGTCCTCACATTTGATTTTTTTAGAACAGCACTGACTTCGGACATTGTACACACTTCTGCATTTTAGCAGTTTCGTCCCTTCCCTCTTATGCACATACTGTTATTCTATCTACTGTCGAGGTTTGTTGGGGCACTTTCATGTTATTTATGTCTGCGAAAGGAATGAATGTGTTACAGGGAAGGTACTTCTACATATAGATGTATGCATGTGTGTATGCATATATACTTATAACGAACTCGCTGACCTCCATGAGGCAGGCCAATTAGAACCAGGCCATTCAACCCTGACACACCTGGATCCATAATTTCATACCCATAGTTCCTCCACCCCACCCGAGTTCAACATACATGCAAACCATCCATTTTTCTGGTTGCTATCACACCCATGACACACCTCCACACATTGCCCTCTCCCCAGCATTAGGGGCCCTAGAATTATGTTGTCCCAACCCATGTATTATCAGGCTCTCCCACCATTTAGTCCTTGAACATGCCTGCTCTTGCTTGTGTAATGGTCGGAGGTCCAACCATCCTAGCAATTTTTGGGTAGTCCCACCAGGGACTACCCTGTGATTGTTTGTAAAGTAGACTTAGTAGATCGGTAATGTTACTCCCACTGGTAGTATCCTGCCTGTGGTGTGAGCAGCACTGCTTTGCTCACCCCTGCCCAGCTGGGTATGACATACACTGACAGCACTAAATAATACTGGAGTTGCTGTTGATTCCCTTTTCATTCTTTTTGTATGTTTTATTGTTACGACATTCATTCTTCATATATATATATATATATATATATATATATATATATATATATATATATATATATATACTGTATAGCTGCTGGGCATTGCTTACACCCACGCAAGCGCACTCAGACTTGCTTACTGGTACTTATATATGTTTACTACTGCTTATTTGTGCTTACACCTGCTTACTAGTGCTTTATTCATTATGACATTACCACTTTGATTGCATGACATTAGTTAACATTTCATGCAGTACTCCAGTTCACATTTACATGTTATTATGTAGATTATACAGCAAAATGACATTCCACATGGAAAATAATATGTGCTATAGTTGGCCTCGACCCAGGCATGCCTGCTTGTTAGGCGGATGCTCTAACCATTACACTATTGACGTTAACGTTAATTCCGCATGTTTTTCTCTAATTGGTTGATTTTGATGTGTAAGCTATGCTAAGCAGAGGGCAGCGATGCACAAACACGCTGTACTTCGCTTACACTTTTGATATTTAAGCAATGTTGTTTGTCTTTCGGCTTTTCCCGGTAAGGGGGACGCCACAGCGGAACTCTGGTCCGCTAATGATTGGCAGTAGATATTTTTTACGAAACGCTGAAGTGCCAGCTCGACGCCCAACCTTCAACGAAGGCACGCCCATTTACGCACACATGTCTTTCGAACGCTACCCAACCGTGGGGAGGACATACAGACTCCACACAGAAGGCACTCCCAAGCCACTCTGAGAATCGAACGGGAGAACCTCTTGCTGTGATGTAACAACACTACCGCCGTACCACCGCAGCTTTGATATTGAAGCAATACAAATGTAAAATCAGGACATGGGGAATCTAATTGTGAAAGTTCTAGGGACGGGGCTCAACATTCCGCTACGTGTTTGGTGTTTACTACTTTGATTTTATTTCAGTGTTTGTGGACACTCTTGCATGCTTAGCATACATTTCAGTATCCACGGACACTGAATTAATTGCTTACTACTAGAGGCAGGCTCTAATAGTAAGCATAGTAGGTTGTGCAACTGTGGGGTCATGTTTCCACCTCCGTAGAGCACTTAAACATGCCCCCTGCACTCGCACACGTTTTCTGTGCACGTCGAGGGTGCGGCAGCGTGCCCTCATAAATATTCATATGGCTCTGCTGCACCATCTGTAATGAGGACACTCAGTGCAAGGCTGAAACCGTCCTTGCGCCGAGCTTTATGAATCCCAGGGTATGTCTCCTCCTATAACTAAACTTTCTGATACTATAAAACAGTCTATTTCAGTTCTATACATACCCCTTTTTAAGTCTATAAATTTTTGTCCCAAAGTTTTAACCAACCACTTCTAACTTTTAACATTTTTATAACATTTCCTTTGTTTTTACATTTGCATCTTAAATCACAATTAAAGTCTCCCATTACTATAATATTCATATTTATCATATCACTGTGTAGACTAATATCTGATGAAATAAGCTTTCCCTTTTTTTACAATCAGTATAAACATATAATCTTATAATTGTATTTACTTGTTCTTTCCATTTTAAATCTACATTAGTTAATCTTCCCATTTTTGCTAAAGTTATATCTAATATTTTACTGTATTTCTACAGAATACAGCTATTACAAAATATCTATCATTTCCAAAATTCCAGATTATCAACCCTCCCCATAGTTTCTCTGTTTGTAATGTTTCTTCATTTGTTAAACATCTTGTGTCTTCTAATATAATTGCATCTAAATCACATGTATTACACCACTCCAAAATATTTATTCTTCTTACTATATTGTTAATACTATTCAAGTTTACAGAAATCACTCTAAAGTTTTCATTCTCACTTAAATTGATGGTTTCATAAATTCATAGCTAATTACTGAGCTAGCTTTCTTAACACATCATTCTAAACCTAACCAATTTCCCTCGCAAAGGTGAGAATCAAGCACTATACCTTGTGGCTCTATGTCAAACACCTTAACCATTATACACCCCCCAATCATTATATTACATATTCTTTCTCTTTCATTCCCTTTCTTTTTTCCTTTTTGTACTTATCCCTTTAAAATGCCTTTTCTGTCCTTTACCCTTCTACTAAAAGAATTATTTTTTTCTTCTTTTACTACCTGTCAATTTATGTTTTCTTCATCGCTTATTTCAGAACCTTCTTTTATGTCCTCTTTAAGTTTTTTCTCATCTAATTTTTCTTCTCTTTCTTCTACTTCTAAAATCTCTTTCATTTGTTCATGTTATTCTCCTTCTTTTTCTTTTTCCTTACTCTTCTTATTTTCAGTTTTGCAATCCATCCATAAATGCCCAATTGTGTTATATTTATAACATTTTGATTCACATTTTTGCATCATGCTCTATTTCCCCAACAAATGTAACATTTTCTTTTGTCACATTTACTTATCAAATGTCCTTCTTTTCTCCAAAAACACATGTTTTGGGTTGAGTCCAGTATTTTATGACACACCTATTTCCCCTCTGCCTTTATAACGCTTGGTATAGATATATTTTTCTATTTCTGTTTTTAACACAATTACAGTTCCCAGGACTTCTTTACATAAAGTTTTCATATGTCCTTTCAGAGTCTCTTTTGCTATCTCTGTTCAAAATTGTACATGATTTTTCTTTTCTGTTTCCATGTTAAATGCTTTTATCACATAAAGATTCTATACATTACAGTCTTTCTTTTTTCATATTCACCAAGAAAATTTTCCATTTCTTTGAATACTTACCAAGTAGTTCCATTTTTGATTTTCTTCTGCCTTCTTTTCTGATACTCCCCTTTTGCCTTCTTTTACTTTATCTGCATATGTTTTCTTTTCCATCTCACCTCTCTTGTTCAGGATTGTCTTTATATCCTTCTTTTGTATTTTCTTCATAATGCCCCCAGAAAATGTCTCAATCATGTTTTGGCTCACTCTGGATCCCAATTTCTTTAAGAAAATCATTCTGCAACCCTCCTAACTGGAGGGGTGTAATTATACATCCATCAGTTGCTGATTCATCTCCACCAAACAGATTTCTTTGAAACATCTCCTCAGAATCATTTACACATTCTTTGCTCTTGATATCTGCTCTCTCATCCATTTCTCTCAGCACTACATCACCACATTCTCTCTCCCTCTCTCCATCTGCCTCTTGTTTCTTTGGGCTGCCTCCTCACCTGGAACAGAAACAGAAAATATTCCTGCAAAATAGATCCCAATCACAAAAATAAAGAGATGAGGAAGTCCCCTAATGCCCTGGTGAAATTTTCCCTATAAGTATACATACCACCTCAGGTCTCCCCTGAAAAGAGGCTAATAACCTTGTGGGACTAACCTGGTCAACAAAGGATAAAAAAAGAAAATAGCATAAGGTTTCATGTCACAAACACTTCATCAGGTACAAAATGCCAACTGTCTTGAGGACAGTTAATCAGAAGAGTCAAGAGCACAGAGTCATGAAGTGTTGTGAAGGTCAAAGGATAAACAGCCAATTAAGATATCTGAGATGTATGAGTTAGTGAATGTGCCTACTAAGTCAAATAATTTCATGACAAATGATCGGCTTATTAAAAAAGCCATCCATATTTAATAACTAATACAAGTGACTGATTGACTGCTAATGATTAACAATAGTGTTGCTTTTCTGTCTTTAAAGTTAAATTATTATCAATTGATATGCTAGTTTGTCAATTAAAAGCAACTTTATCCTGACTCTGTATTTATTTTTTTTATGAAGTAAGTAAGATGTCATAGATAGAGAAATATGACAATGTCTCTTTAAGAATGGACAAGATGATGGTTGGGTATGTGTGTCATATGATTCTATCTACAAAGCCAGTGTGTATTCAGTAAACCTTGGTTGTCAATGCATGCAGTGGTGTGCTTCTCCTTTTTAAGACTACCCCGATCTTTTTTATTATCATACAGTACATTAGAGTGTGGCTTTACTTTATCTCACATCATTTGTCATTTGGAAATATGACCAAGGCTGCAGCAAGGTGAGTTGAATGGTTTCTATTCTTTAACTCTTGATCTGCAAGAATTGAAAACAGGAACAAAGCATTGAAAAGAAGGAACAACCAGCCAAAAATCTGTATATGTAATTAGCATAAAAGTTGTATATCAAGTAGCACATAATTTTTCCCATTTTCTGTAGGAATGCAGGGTACTACTCAGAAACAAGTTTAAAAAATGTGAGTGACAAAATTGATGGAAAAATATAAGCACATTATCAAAGAGACACTATGAGTAAGCAGCGGTGGTGCAGTGGTAGCGTTGTCAACTCACAGTAAGAGGTTCTCCTGTTCGATTCTCGGCTGGAGCACCTTCTGTGTGGAGTCTGCATGTCCTCCCCTCAGTTGTGTGGTGTTTGAAAGACATGCATAAATGGGTGTGTGTGTCTTTGTTGAAGGTTGGGTGTGGCACCTCGGCACTGTAAAAATCTACTGCCAATCATTAGTGGACCGGAGTTCTGCTGTGATGACCCCTAACCAGGGAAAGCCGAAAGAAAAACAACAATCAAAGAGACACTATGAAATCTGCAGGCTATAATAAACTGCATTGCAAAATTCTACCACACAAGGTCATTTTTGCATCTGAAAAAGGGAGATATAAGATGTATATACTCTACAGCTTCAAATAATATTTGATTATGAGGATTCGAAATATTGTGTGAAGGGGCAAATCAAGCCTGAAAATAGGGACAAGGATATACTACCCAAAATAGAGACATCATTAATCAGGTCTGAAAACAGGAAACTTCCTCCAAAATAGGGACTAATTAGAGATCTGTTTCACTCACTCTTACGTGTTTTAAAAGCATTCTTTTCAATCTCATCCCTCAAATATTAAGTTTGTAGCAGTTAGGTATGGCAAATGTTAGGTAGTTATTTTCTTAGTGGTTAAACATTAACACGTCTGCCTCTCAAACAAACGTGCAGAAATTCAGTCATGAGTTTTACTATACCTGTAAGCAGCATGATACTTTGCCATTCTCTTTAGTATGAGGTACAATAAGATTTTCACAAGGGCAGCACACTAAAACACATAAATAAATAACAATGGGCATTCTAAACTTCCAGAAATGCACATCAGTAACTAAAATAAAGAAACCATATGGTAGAGTAGGACTTCACAAAGACAAGGTAGTTTTATTCTAATTCTACTAAACATAAAACCACTTTTTGTCAGAGCAATGAAGAGAGGTATACTCCTGTGCCTGAAACTTCATTATTTGTATGCAAACAAATTTAAAAAATACATGTTTCACAATACCTTGGAAATACTGTCAAAATTACGCCTTGAACATGTGCTTCAATATCCTGATATTGAACTATTTGTATTATAAATACTGGAAAACTTTACTGCAGATGCTATCCTTACCTGCATATTCATAGTTAAATCCAAATCTTAAAGTCAGTAAGGATAATTATAAATTATGCAGATTAAAATGTCAGTAGAAATGTAAAAATAATTATTAGCAATGGCATGTACTACACATGATAAGAATCAGTGAAGTCAAAATTATAGCAAAGTATTTTTAGCATAAAATAGCATAATAACGTAACTTATTTTAGCTATAACTTGATGTGGAAGCTAAAACAAATAAATGAACACAAAATATATTTTTGGAACATAAAATTATTTAATTGCCATACAAAGATTACTCTTGCAATCCATGTGCAGTCTCCTCTTTCATGTCAGAACATTATTCTATTACAACACACACATTGCTTACAAAAAGTGAATATGCAGTACTCCTATCAATGTAAACCAAACAAACAGTTCAATAGAGATACAAACATATAAAGAAAAGCATTTTAAATACTTCATAAAGGTAAAGAGAAATCTTTCTGAGATAAAGTGGAACAACATGCATTTAAAATAAGCTGTAAAAATTTGACAAAGAACAGTGCTCCGGCAATACATTTTTGTAATGAAACATCACTATAGAGCATGAACTGTTGTCAAAATAATAAGCATCAGTTATCCACACAAGTTGATTAAGTAACTACATTGATAGACTTTTAAGAAATACTTCTTCAGTATCAGTGTTTTGGACAGCTTTTTAAATTTTATCCACCAGTGAAATGGCCGGAAGATTCCAGATGATCATTATGTGCATGGCTCACTTACATATCTGCCTGGCTTCACGTGAATGCTTATTCATTTCGCTTTCTTGTTAGAGACACACATACAAAAAATGACAAAATATTTTTCCAGTAGAATTAGGTAAAATGATTGCTAGTCTGCAAGATGCAAAAATATAATAGCAAATGTATCACTAGTTCATTAAATATCTAGATTTCAGTTTTACTCAAAAATTGCCCTTTACCTCAGAGCCAAACGCCACTGCCACTAGGTGACTCTTACTTCCCAGATCAGACTTTCCCATTACACACATGAGAACTGTTCTCTGTTCTGAGCCACTAACATTCACCCCCCGGATGTTCATCATTTCTACTGCTGCAATAGCCTTTAAGCTATACTGTTTGTTTCCCTGCCCAGGAAGCAACAACAACTGGCCAGCCTCACGAAACCTGGCTCCCCCCACACTTTCACTCTGACTGCTAATTTGCTAGCTCCAAGGTGGGAAATCAGCAATCAAAGTGAAGATTTCTTCAGTATTTTCTTGTCAACTCAAGGAGAAGCATCTCACAGGACTCCCAGGAGCAGCAATTAACTAGAAGCTTTGTTTATGACAGATAAGTCCCTGATGGAACCCCCCCCCCCCTACAACACATACACACAAAAACTGCTGTCTTTTTAAGAAAATGTTATTTACATTTTTTTTTGTCTAAAGGTGATACACCCCCCCCTAAATAAACACTGTATTTTTTATTATAAATATTGGACGTTTCCTGTCAATGACCAGTATTTTTAGCATTTAGTTTTACTTAACTAATAGGGGACTATTTTGTTAAAAATATGCACTGCTTGTGTAAACTTTTATTTATTGACTGGAAGTTTTACTTTGGGAATGTCAAGGACAGATTTGTCTGACAGATGTTTCTCCACTTTTGGAACAAGCTTCCTATTCATGTTAAACAAAACCCCCTTGATGGCCCTATTTAAGAGTAACTTGGACTATTGGATGGATAACCAGAAATTCACCCTGGTGGTTCCACCTGTGCCCCTCTTGGACAGGGGAAATGGATGTTGATTTTAGTTTCTGCTTGAACCAGACACCCTTGGGAATATGGGCTGAACTTGGTTAGGCTTATAAGGGCTCTAGGGCTGTTAGCCTAGTAACCTCCTTTTATCTTATGATGCTATGATGTGTTTTACCAGTGAAATGCTTCTGCTCACTTTGTGACAACCTATCTGCCATTTTCTTTTTTCTGTCAGTGATTTAATACTTTAAAAGGAGTGCTGACAGGGAATTTGTTTGCTTCTTGTACTTTTACTTTGTAAAGGGGCTGGAAAAGAAGCGTGAGGTCCTTGTGGACACTTGGTGACAACATAACTTCTGACCTACTTGCTAAACAATGCTTACTGCTTTTTACTTCTCCTTCTGCCTGCAGCATGGATACTTACTCCAGTCCTGCTGGTTAGACTCCCACTGTACCTAGAAAGAAAAAAGTACTCGCCAAGAAGCCTATGCTGGACCTTCAGGCTATGTTCATGCCTCAGCCAATAGTGAGTGAACCTACAGCGGCAACTGGTTTTTGCTTAGACCATTCAAGTATCTCTCTGGCTTCCTCTAGTGTAGTCTTTTCAGCCACAATGAACCCAGAGTCAGCCACTTCCTCTTCAGCTGTTCCAGTGTCCAATCCTGACACGGTAGAGCCAACTTCTCTAGAGCTGGGAGACACTTCAAAGGGAATCAAGACAAGAGACCATTAGACTAGTCAGACAACTAAGAAAGGTCATTTTCTTACATACAGGGTGTGAATCCTGATGCCCAGAAACTATTACAGGTAGACATCCCCTGTAAAGATATTCCAGAGGAAACAGGGTCTGAAGATTCTGTTGATGACTGGGCTAGTTTTTTTCTTTGACAGATTCACTAACAAATTTATTTTCTCCTAATTTAGAATAGACCATGGTAAAAGGGTGACCCTGAACACTAATTCTTTGCCTAGTGAAATGGAAGGAAATATGTTGGACTGCCTAGGTAAGAGAATATTTTCTCCTTCCAGTTATCTGCAATCAGGTATACCTGTGGAAGCTCATGATTTGTTACATGGACAGCATGAGGGATTCAGGCACCTAGGCAGCATGATATCCCCCTGTGAGACAGCTGGATGTGGACATATGGCAGTTTGGCATTATGGCTACATTTACAAATGCCTATGGACAATTCCCTGTGGGAATAGAACATCCCCCTGCACCCTAGCCGTATGTGGCAGACACAAACCCCTATACTGTTACACCCTGCACCCCCTCCCAGAAGCCAACATGTGCCATTGTCAGTGGTACAAGTGGTTGTCACTGGATGCCAAGGGGGCATAAAAGTGGTACTGTGAAATCTGTGTACTATGGGCAAAGCCTTTATTAACACAACAGATAAAGTGATGTGTGTAGTGCTTGGTGTGTACTAGAACCAAATTTATTCACAACTTGTAGAAATGTGCTATAGCACATAAGAAATCCTGCACATTACTGTAGTCACACTTATGTTGCAAGATGTGTTTTAGGCGACACTCCCTTACAACAATAGTTCCTACATGGTGTCACAGGCATCCCCCTCAAAAGTGACTCACTTCGGCTGTCTGTCAGGTTCCGTTCCTGTTGTAGAACAGACAAAAGGTCAGAAAGCTATACTGTAGGGCATCCAAGTAATACTTTCAGTTGACGATGCCATACCTCCACATGGTTATTGGTCTGTGGGAAGTCCATGTCAGACACATCACACACATTCCAGAACTTCAGAGGGTAGGAAGATGGCAGACGTTGGTGCACTGAACAGCAGGATGCATATTTCCGTGGTCGGCCAGACACATAATGATGGTCCAGAAATATACCTACAGGCGTAGCACAGTCAGGTAAGGTTGCCACAATGTCCAGAAATGTGAGGACAACATCATCCACTGGTAGAAATGGCAGTGCAATCAGCTTGCGGATGGCTATTGAGAATGTGGTGTCCGTACCATACAAGGCCACAAAGTGGTAATGCTGGATTTGGTGCCAAATGATCTGTGCAAAATGGAATAGGCACCCCTTCAAAATACTCTTAGGGAATGCCTTTCATCTGGCATGGATTGCTACCTTCTCAAAATCAGTCATAATGTACCATGGAGTTAAGGTGCATCCCTGATCTGCAGCCATACCCTTAAGTATGTCCCACATATTGTTGTATGTAGACTCTGATTTCCGTATCATTGCACAATACACCAGGGGGACAATTCGCGTTGAGGTGGGAGTGCCAATAGATCCATGTAAAGTATACAGCTGACAGAAAATATCAGCACGTGTTGGGAAGATGCCATCCCCGAGTATGATGTCTGACCTGCACAAATCCGACAGATTTTGTGCTGTAGTTAATAGAACCAAGGAATCTTTCCCATCCATGTCTGACTGTCTGCGTATGATAAAGCTGCCACTACGGAGTAGGTACTGGCTGACATCAATATCTGCAAGTTTTGCCGGAGGTGTGGACATAGATGCCCGTGCCCTCTGCTGTACCCTGGTGATGCTACGATGCAGGGTGGCATGACAAGGCATCTCCTGTAGTACATTGTCATCCGCTGGGCCAAGGACACTCTGCATTACCAGAACAGGCATGTCATTGCTGTTTACTGCCCTCTGTCATAGCTCTGCTCGCAGCACAGCCACCTTGGCAGTGGTTGCATCTGGTCCATGCTGGTGTGCAGTGATTTATGCAGTTCTTCCCCCTCATCCTGGTGAACAGTGATAGCATAGCCCCTCCAGGCCTTTATTCTCCACTCAACACATAACCAGTACCATTTGGAAAGGACTTCCCGCTCTAAGTGGTACAAGTATCCCTCCACTACCAGCATTGGTTTGCCTCATTGGCTGGGCACTGTCCAATATCTGTTGCCAAGCTGACCTGGACTATACTCGTATACAGATTCCATCATGGCAACACCACTTGTGATTGACCTCTCAGCATCCATCACATCCTGTGTAGCAGGGAACAGTACATTGACACTACTTAGGTATAGGCCACTATCAGACTATGGTTATGCTGCAGTACACCATCTTGTGTTGTACCCTTCTGAATAGGCACTGTCTGCCACAATAGCCCTCTGTAGCAGTATACACACCACCCTGCTCTTACTAACTTTCCTACTAGGGATTCTCTATGTCCAATTCACACAGCCGTAGAATTGACAACTGACTGTAGTCCTGTAGGTGTCTATCCAGCTTGCTTTTACACCACTGGATCTGCATGTACTGCACAGGTCCCCTTTAACTCCCAGCTATTGAAGCTGACTAATCAGGATTGTGGTGCACAGTCCCAGTTTCAGAGACAGATATTACTAATGGATGTTCCCCTGTGTAGCACCTTTTTCTGCCTACATGCCTCTGCATATGTGTGTACCCCATCTGCAACAACCATAGGATCAGTTTGGCAACCCCCACGTGACACACATGTTACTTCAGTAGTGTGTGATCAGCTGTTGACAGTGAGGTGGGTTTATATTCCTATGTGTCCGATATGTGCTTTCCCTCCCCTACATGTCAGTGTTCCCATCTACAGTGGTTGCTTCTGTACTGTTAGTTAGGTAATTATTAATTTCCAGGGTTGTCCTGTTTATGCCTGCCACAGGTAGACCATTTTGCTATAGGCATGTTATGTATAAGGGGTAGTGCAGCAGTGATAACACTATTTTTCTAATGGACCTGGTATTACAGGGATATGTCTTACTCAGGAATGCTTGTTGTTGTCTGTATGTATGTATTTCTGTCTTGCTGGGCAAACTGCTGTTGTGCTTCTGGCTTTCCTTTACTTGTGGATGACTGTTATATTTATTTATGTAATTAGTTTACATAACATACACAAATATATAAAAAAATAGATAGATAGATAGATAAATATAGAAGTTAGACAACGACAGACAACTGAGTTTCAGATTTCATACCCTTCAGAAAAGTCATGCTAATGCAAAACCTGTTATTCTATCCACTTTCTATGTTTGTAAAAGCAGAATTTATGATTTGTCCCTCTTTTTGGGCCTTTCTCCCACTTTTATTTATGGTTTTGTCCAGATGTCTTGTTCTAGGAGGTTGAGAGGTATGTACTAGGGTGGCTCTAACAGTGCACATTATTTCTGTTGCGGGGATGCCTTGTGAATATGGTTGTGCTACTGACAGTGCGCATGTATTGATGTATTTATCAGCTGCAGCTGCAGCTTCTTTGGCTGTCACAACTTGCAGCTTCCCACTCCATGGTTTTCTGTAAGAGCTGTGTTTGGGGATGTCTGTGTGTGTGCATTTAGCAGGTATGCTGTATTTTTTTTAATTTTTGTGTTGGTGGACCTGCTTAGCTGACGATCACTTGTTTAGCGAGGCTGTTTCCACTGTCAGGAAACAGTCCACTCAGTAACGCTAGGGATTGTCACTATGTGGTGGTTTAACCATCTATATATAATCCCACCACATAGCTTTCTTTCAGCTGCACCGCTCTACAGTCTAGCAGTGCTGCGGCCTTCTGCTTTTATGCCTCCCTCTTTATCTAAAAAAGCCAAATAAGCAAAACCAGTCATATTCTAGCAAAGAAGGAGCTAAAAAGGTTGGCCAGAGGGAAATAACAATAAGAAAGAGGGATCCTTTCAAAAAAAGGGACAGAGCAGTGTACATAAAGACTATGCCAGCATTTCCTTCCCTCCTCCCTACTCTATGGCTGATATCTCCCTAAACCTGTCCCAGAAGCTGGCGCTCAGCATCTCCCATTAGTAACAGAATGTCTCAGACTTTGGGTTTTTAATGATAGTGAAGGAGGGTCACAAATGTCTCTAGATACAAAAACCTTCTTTTATCAGAATTCCTCCCTACCCTCTGAACCAAATAGAATATTTTCCTCGTGTTCTATAATCTTTACATATGCTAGGAGTCATAGAATCAGTGCCTATGAGTAAAAGGGGTGAAGACCTCTATTGCAGAATGTTTCTGGTACCAAACAAGGAGACCTCTTACAGACTGGTACTAGATGTTTCATTTCTAAGCCTGTATGTGAAAATACTGAAATTCAGAATGTTGACTCTGCAGAACTCATTACTTCTTATACCTACCATGAGTTACATGGTAACACTAGACTTAAATGATGCTTATTGTGACATTCCCATAGCCAGAAGCTTTAGGAAATGTCAGAGGTTCTCTGTATCTGGGTCACATTATCAGTTTTCTGCATTACTCTTTTAATTATATATAGCTCCAATGATGTTTATGAAATGTCTAGCCTCAGTCATAGACTGAATGGCATTTGCATATTTCCTTAATTAGATGACTTACTTGTCTTTGCAGAGTCTTTATCCAGATGTCGAGTCATTAAACTGCGTTCTGTCTCTTTTGACAACTCTGGGCTTCCAGACAAATGTTATAAATTCCTCATTGACTCTGGCTCATCAGAGTGTGTTTCTTGCCTGCTGTCTAGATACTCCTCTTCAAAAAGCCTTTCTGACACAAGAGAAGCAAGATTTGTATCTAGAGTATTTCCTGAACTTCTCCAATGAGTCTTAGACTTCTAGAAAAAAAAAATTCAGGATCCTAGGGTTCAGGCATCTGTAATTCCCATGATCCCTCTAGTCAGATTGCATATAAGAAAGCTGAAATTGTTTCTAAAAAAACACATGAACCCAACATTTACAGGTTCATAGCTTCATAGGTGTATACTAGGCTAATGGCTCCGGAACCTATATATACCTAGACCAAGAAGATTCCCTGGCATCATGCCACACAAAGTTAGTTCCCAGTGCCCCTGTCAAGCAAGGCCACTAAAGTGATCCCTGGGATGAACTTCCTATTGCCCATCCACTCTTCAAGATTTCTCTTAAAGAGTTCCAGTGAAGTTCTCTGCTTGACGTGAATGGGAAGTTTCTTCGAGAGTATGGGAAGTCTCTGGGCTAGGAACCTGTCCCTCCAGCATGTTATGTTTATTGTGGTAATGAGGTTTAGGTCCCTGGAGCATATGGCACGGAGGGATTGTGATTTCTTTAGTTGCAGCATATCTAGCAGCTCTGGGTCAGACATGGCTTTGTAGGTCAAGCAGAGATTGCCTCTAAGTAGGTGATAAGAGACAGAGTATAGCTGGAATTATTTGAGTCTGTCCATATAGGGTATGTGTCTAAGGCCTAAGATCCTCTTAGTGATGTATTTTTGTGGCCTTTCCAGTTGCTGTAGGTGTCTAGTGAGGTACATACCAAATGTGGTGTTGTATTCTATAGTAGGTCTAATGAGGGACGAGTAGAGAGAGATTATGACCTCTTTCTTCCTGGATGAGAAACCTTTTGTAATGAGATGTGTCACATAGAAGGACTTTCTGACTACAGTGGCAATGTGGTTATCAAAGGAGAGGCTGTTGTCAGCCTGTGTCCCCAGGTCTCTTATCACACCTTCGGTGTTTAGTGGACTACTGCCTATGTGGTAGTTCATGGGCACCAAATTTTTCCCAAAGGAAATGACAATGCACTTTTTGTCATTGAGCTTAAGGCCATAGTTCTGGCACCAGTCATTGGTGTCAGTGAGGCCTTTTTGTAGAATGCCTACATCAGTTGGAGAATCAATAATGGCTCCCAATTTGCAATCATCTGCGAAACTGGTCAGCCAGAATCCCTTTGTGTTGGCTTGAACTTCAGAGAGGTAGATGCCAAACAGGAGAGGACCTAGGACTGACCTCTGTGGGACACCACTTGTAACTGGTTGGTAGTCAGACTTGGAGTCTGCTACTTTCACAGTGTGGGTTCTATCAGTGAGCCAGTTGGCAACCTATCTTATGACAGGGGTTTATGCCTAGTTTAGTGAGTCTATCTATGATTCCTGAGTGAGGAATGGTGTCGAAGGCCTTGGCAAGATCAAGGTAGGCTGTGTGAATTACCTTGTACTGATCCACAGCTCTGGTGACAGACTCAAAGAAGTCTATCAGGTTGAGCAGGCATGATCTACCTTTCACAAACCCAAACTGCATGGGGTCCAGACTTTGGAGATTCCCCATGTCCTTATTTATAAGGTCCATGATGATGTGCTCCATAGCCTTACATATCAGACTCGTCAGGCTAATGGGGTGGTAGTTCCCAGGATCTGTAGTCGCTCCTCCTTTGTGGAGTGGGATGACCATAGCAGTGCACCATTTGGTAGGAACAAAGCCTGAAATGAGGCTGTGATTGAACAGGGTACTCAAGTGTGGTGCCAGTTCACTTTGTAATTCATGTAGAACACAGCCAGGAATATTATCAGATCCCATGGAAGCTGTATTCTTGGCTTTGGACAGTGCATTTACCTGTGTAGCCATGATAATAGGAACTTGGCATTCCTCAGGTATTGTTATAGGCCCTTTAGGGGGTGAAAGGGGGGTAAAGTTTGCACTGAACCTGTCTGCCAATATGTTGGCAATATCAGTTGGTTCTGTATATGTATTGCCATTGTGCTGTAACTCAGAGCAGATCTGAGTATTGCCGTGTAGATTCTTGACATAACTATAAAATGCCTTGTAGTTGGCTTTAGAATCTGCAGGAATTTTGTTTTCATAGCTAGCTTTAGAGAATTTGATGATGGATTACAGATTTTTGCTGACGCTGAGAAGGGAGTTTTTCCAGTCTTGTGACTTCTCCCTTTTCTGCAACAGTTTTTCCTTCTGTTGTAGAGTTTGTTTATGGTGGGGGACCACCAGATTGGCTTCCTTTTTTGGAGGAGAGCGTCTTGGTTCTGTTTGGTATGGCCCATTCCATGCACTTGTGTATGTGCTCATACAGTACACTGGTGTATGATTCAGCAGTCATGCACATATTTTCCATTTAAATGGGTGTTGTGAAGTTAGCCACCTCTGTTTTTAGAAGTCCAAACTTGGCTTTGGAGAAGTTTTTTTACAGTGGTTTCCTTTGGGGGTGGGTGGGTGAGAGTGGGATGTGGATATCCATGGTGATTAGCTTCTGGTCAGATCTGACCAGGGAGAAGTTGATTACTGGTGTAGAACAATGGTTGCCCATGTTAGTAATGACCAGGTCAAGGATGTTTCTACCCCAGGTGGGGGTAAGAATGAGTTGGTCCAGGGTGTTGGAATTAATCAATTCCAGAAAACATTGAGCAAGTATGTTGGAACATGAATCATTTTCACAGTTAATGGAGGGGTAGTTAAAGTCTCTATATCTTCTTGAGCATCAAATTCTAGTTTCAGGCTTTCTAAAAATGGAACTGCATTGGTGGAGACAACAAATTCAGCTGAACTCAGGTCTCCCTTTCTCTCCTCAGACCCTAAACCATAGATGCTTCAGATTTTTCTTGGGAAGCAGTTGTTATGAGGGTAAAGATACAAGGCCTTTTCAATCATTCAGACAAAGCAAAGAACATAAACGTAAAGAATATGTTGGTTGTGATCCATGCCTTGAATTCTCTGTATCACCTATGGTCACCAGGACCTCTACAAGCAATTATAGACAATACCACAGTCATGTGGTACATAAACAAGTGGAGAGGTATAAGGTCATGCCCCTATGTAGGCAGGTTATAATGCCTTGGAAGGTAGCTCTGCAGGATCCCTTAACCCTCCAAGCATCTTACATTCTGTCAGAGAAAAACATGGTAGCAGACAAGCTGAGTAGGACCAGAGCAGACCATCATGAATGGAAATTGAATGAAGAGGTCTTCAAAGAACTGATCCAGTTGTGGGGAACACCTTATATAGATCTGTTCACCTCCTTTCAAAACAGACGACTAAAAGATTTTGCTACAGATCTCCTTACAGGCAAGCCTGGAAAAGAGATGCATTTTTATTCCCTTTGAAAGGAATCTACCTTTAAGTGTTTCCACCCTTTGCACTGATACCTAGGGTAATTATGAAGATTGAAAATGATTCTCAAAAAATCATTGTGGTGACCTCCTTTTTGGACCAGACAACATTGGCTCTATCTTTTTATAGCAATAGAAGGGCAGTTACCACAGGCTTCCTCATGGACTGGATCCACTTACACAGATGTTGATACAGCCTAGTCTCAACCAACTTCAAATGAATGCCTGGATGATTCAATTTTGGGCACTTATTTCATGAAGATGTACAGCAGGTATTAAAGGAGGTAATAAATCCTGCTATTAGAAAATGCTACATTGATAAGTCAAAGCAACTTTCTAATTGGTGTCTAGCCAATAATCAGAGGCCCATCTGGGATTTTGTACCACTGGTGCTCAAGTATTTCCATGAGTTACTTTCCACTGAACACTTATTCCTCTATAAAGGTTCATCTTGTGTTCATTTCAGCATGTCTGCTCATGGATCCTCATCTTTCTTCAATGTTTGTGGTAAAACAGTTCTTGACGGGAGTTTTACACCCGAGACCACATCATGAACAGATTACTCTTCCATGGGATCTCAACTTTGTACTGAAAAAATTGAATATCTCACCTTTGGAGTCGCTCATCAAGCTAGTTTAAGTTTTTTGCATGAAAAACTGTACTCATCATTATTCTGTCATCTACAGGAAAAGTATCTGAGTTGTAGGCTGTCACAGAGGGTACACTTTACCTCATATTCCGCATAGATAGGATCACGTTAAGAACAAGCTCATCTTTTATGCCCAAAGTGTTTTTGAGTTTACTTTCAATCAAGTCATAAATCTTCTAGTTTTCTAACTAGAACGTAAAAAACAGGGAGAAATGATTCTGCATACTCTAGATGTGCATAGGCAGCTACTATCTTGACAAAACAAAGTCCTTTGGAAAAGAATGATCAGTTATTTTTTTATAATCAAGGGACAAAACAGACATCCTTTGCCTGAACAGGCAGTTTCCTCAACTATTTGTTGTTGTTGTGTCTTTTGGCTTTTCCCGGTTAGGGGTCGCCACAGTAGAACTCTGGTCCACTAATGATTGGCAGTAGATTTTTACATGCCGAGTTGCCAGCCCTGACGCACAACCTTCAACAAAGGTACGCCCATACACGCATGTCTCCACACAGTAGACACTCTAGCTGAGAATCGAACAGGACAACGTCTTATTGTGAGGTGACAACGCTACCGCAGCACCACCACCGCAGTCATGCTTTTTGTTATTCACACCATGTGAAAACCATTCCAGATAGTATCAGGGCACATTCTACTAGAGCCTTACCTTCTTTAATGGCATACTGGATAGCAGTGGACTTTAGAGCCATTCTAGTGGCAGCTACATAATGCTCCATACATACTTTCACAAAGCATTACAAATTGTATTCCTTTTCTAGGTCCAGAGCAAGTTTTGTAAAACCATTCTGCAAGGTTTCCTGGATCCATATTCTTCCTCTTCTTGGGTTGGATAGGCTTTGGTAATTATCCCCTATAGCTTAAAGGCTACCACAGCAGTGAGAATGATGAACGTAGTGCAGTCGTGTAAGTTGTACTTATCCATAACAGTAGATGCTTGAATTCCTCACTGCTGCTCTAGGCACAAGCACCCTCCATCTCCCTACTCTAGTATATGGTTGTAGTTGGGATATAAAGTAGGGATCTATGTGTTTCTACTTAATATGTCTCTTTGTTATTATTATTATTTATATATTTTTGGTTCAGGATGATTAGGGTCTTCTTTCTCATCGCTATGGGCAAGAAAGCCCTAAAAACAATTTCACCCTGACTACTGATTTCCCTCCTTGGGGTTAAACAATCATCAGTTAGAGAGGCAGTGTGAAGGGTATCAGAGTCTTATGAAGTTGGCTGGTTGTTGTCTCATGGTCAAGAAAACAAAGCACATAACCGAAAGGTTATTGCAGCAGTGAAGAATTTTGAATATCTACTGTTATGCATAAGTGCAACTTACCCAAATGTACTTTGCTCATTATTAATTAGTACTGCTTCACCAGTTGCACTGCTGACAAGGTCACCTATGGTACTGTTATCATGTAGAAGAGTAGCAGGGGCAGAAGGTAGACCACAGCAAGGTTGAGAGCTTCTGCTATCTTTGTTGATTATTTTGACAAGCAGACAGGAAGAAAGCCAGAAGGCGGGCTTGCTATGAGTTAAACATTCAGGTGCAATTTGTTAGATTGTAAAGTAGGTGGGCTATTCCTGTATTCCTAGGTCAGGGTCTAGAATTTAAGTACTAGTTGCATGAGGGAAAGAAGTGGTGAATATGGGGATTGTCCTTTTTAAAGAAGAATTCTGTAATGTCTAGGAGGTGTTAGTGCAGTTCTGTGAAATGACTGGAACCAGGGTTGCATTCAATGGTACCGCATAGAACAATTATTAAAATAATGGACTAACTGTGTCAAGTTTTAGGCACTTTAGAGAAGCTTGTAGGAAGGATATGATTGAGCATGTGTTATGTGATGTCTGAGGGGAGACTGGTGTGATGAAAGATTTAGCAGGTATGCTGGAATGGTAGATAACGTGGGGTGGATAGCAGTTAAATATTTGTTGGAGGGAGGGGGAAGGGAGTAGTGAAGTTGAAAGAGTCCTACAGACTGATTTCTGAAAGTTGTTGGATTAAGTATTTGAGAGCAGAAGAAGGAGTAGTATAATGTATTTATGATGATAGTGCGGTAAAGTTGTAGTGGGATGTAGGTGGGTTAAGTATATTTTAAGATATGAGTGATGAGGGTAAAGTTAAAGATACACAGACCACCTCAGAGACCTATTGCTATACCCACTCTGATAGACTATTAAGAATTGATCTAGGTCGACCCTATAAGGTATTATCTGACTCAGTGCTAATGGACCTACTGCACATCTGCAAATCAACAGGGATCAGAAATGCCCAATCCGAGACCTTAAGCTCTTCTGCAACATAAACAGAATAGCTTTGAGGGACAGATACATCTCCCAAAGGATACCAGTACTCTGGAACAGACTCATCAATGTAAAACAAATATCATTATTGTCCCTCTTCAAATGTAATGTTGATGAAGGGATGGGAATAAGGCAATTTACCCAAGGACTGCCCCGTGATACTGACGGACTGAAGCAGTGCCTAAATGCCCTATCCTGCAGCAGGGTCCCCTTTCAATAAACACAGAAAAACAAATAACAAAACCAGAGCCAAGGCAGTGTAGACTGCAAAATCCAACTATTTACTGACTCCTTGAAGGGATTTGGCTGAGGTACCAGAAGCATCAGTAAACAGTTGGATTTTGCAGAAAATACTACTGGTTTTGTTGTTTGTTTTTCCCTTTCAGTACTCAGCAGTATGACCCCAGATAAATTCATTCACAAATGGAAAGTATAGGAATAAAAATCATGTTAAGGGTAATTTGAACACTTAATGGGATACCACAGATAGGCTTAAATTGGCCTTACAGAGCAGTTAGTTTAGTATTTAAAGTCAAAGTCAAAGTAAACTTTATTGTTATTTAGACACCACACGTGAAATCTAAATGAAATTATATGCATCATGCTTGAAATGAGAAGACAAATACATACATACAATTACACATGCTTAGAAGAGACATATACATACACAGTTATTCTTGTATCAGACCTAACATTTATCTTTCTCTTAGACATTTATATTACACTACTTATTAATACAATTATTCTATACACCACGATAGCAGCTGTTTGTTTCCTTATTGCACCTGTACTTATTGCACAATGTAATTCTCATTTTCTCTAAATTATGAAATATCTAGCAGTTGTATTGCACATGATTTTCTTGTAAAGTGAAAGTTGGTCGTGATGTCTTATTGTTGTTGCACTATTGTTTGGTTATCACAAGACTTGTCAGTGTCTCACATCCCTGAGATTAATACTAGAGTTCAAGAGTCTAATCACTTGAGGGAAGAAACTATTCTTCAACCTAGTCATTTTACAGCATATGTTGTGATATCTTCTGCCAGACCATAGACATTTGAAAAGTTCAAAAGCAGGGTGTGTAGGATCATTTGTTATTTTTGTTGCTCCATCGTAACAACTTGTCCTATATAGATCCTTTATCTCTGGAAGTTTGGATCCCGTTATTTTCTCGGCAGCTCTGACTATCTTTTGTAGGGCTTTCTGATCTACAGGTGATCAGCTCCCATATACCGTGAAGTTACACATTAGGATACTTTCTATAGTACCCCTACAGAAGGTGGACAGGATTGGGGGAGGTAAGCTTGATTTTCTCAGTATCTTTAGGAAGTGCAGGCACTGATAGTCCTTCCTTACTATGTGACTGGTATTGGCTGACCAAGAAAGATCCTTTGCTATGTAGACCCCCAGGAATTTTGTGTCCTTTACCCTTTCCACTACCTCCCCATTTATCATGAGAGGACAGTGAGTTGGTTGTACTTTCCTGAAGTCTATTATGATCTCCTTGGTTTTGCTGGCATTGAGGTCAAGATTACACCTGGCACACTAGTCAATCAGAGAACTCACCTTTTCCCTGTAAGCTTGTTCTTCTTCTTTGCTGATGAGGCCCACAACTGTAGTGTCATCCACAAACTTAATGATGTGGTTGGTGTTAAATCTGGCTTTACAGTTGTGGGTCAATATAGTAAACAGTAGGGGGCTTAGCACACAGTTCTGAGGTACTCCTGTGCTGATAGTGATGCTCTTTGAGGAATTCTTGCCCACACATACTCTTTGAGGTCTTCCAGTCAGAAAGTCTAGGATCCAGTTGCACATGTGGTTATTAACACCTAGGTGGACAAGTTTTTCTGTTAGCTGTTGTGGGATGACTGTATTGAATACTGAACTAAAATCAATAAACAGCATTCTGACATAACTGTCCTTATTTTCTGGGTGTGCCATTGTGAGATGCAGTGCAACCAGGGTTACCAGATTTGGAAAGGGGCAGGTAGGGACCAAAAAAAGGTGCTTCACTTTAAGTGACTCAGGATTGGGCTGCTGATCTCAGGACAGTCCTGCTCAAATAGGGGTGTCTGTCAACCTTGAGTGTAGAGATGGCATGCCAATGCAGAGATGATGTATGCTGATGGCATTCATCTAGGAATCTAGATGTTTGATTGATGAGTGCATTTAAACTTGTTAAGTTACTTGCTCAGTGCAACAAATGGAGGTTGAAAGAATCAAACCCTGTGCTGCAGACTAAAGAAAGCAGTTTATTAACAGTTCAGCACCTTAATCCCATGCACTAATACTCAGCTTCCTTTTTTAAATGCTAAAGGAGTCCTATGTTGATGCAGGAATTTCTCCAATAAAAATCAGTAGCAGACAAAGCTGCAAGCAAAATGTATACAGTCTAAGTCTCTTGTAACTCCTGCTACACTCTCTACTCTTAGACTAACACTTCGTAAGACTAATGTTCGCAATTGGTGTGCCTCTAACTTAATACACCCTCCCAGGGGAATTACCCTAATGTGATCTGAATAACTTGTCTAACTTCCAGGCTAACTTTCACTTTAATTTGCATATTTATATGTTTAGTCAAGGATACCATGCTTACTGTTGTTCCACTACAAATGCTTGTAGATAATATATTCCGTGTCAACACTATATTGTAATTGTACCAGTGTGAATGCAAACTTTTATTCAGCATGCTTTTATGTAATGTGAACCAGTATGATATGCTACTTTATATAATTTTCTAATACTTTACTATCAAATATGACATTGATGTCTAAATTACCTGTGCTAATTTACATTATCTCTTCTATTATATTATACCAGTCCAGCTGGTCCTCTACAGTAAAGGGGTTCTGTAGCTAGACGGATTTTCCTGCTTAAAAAATGAAAATAAATAAACAGCAATATATGGCCTATGGACACCATAACATACACATATTGCTGTTATTAATAGACCTTATATTTTTATTTCCGACTGGAAAAGGAAGATTGTATTCATAGATTCTGCCAAAGAAAGACCTAGCAGAACTACACTACATAAGAACACAGTGACAGACATGACTGTTACTGAGTACATTTGTGTTGTTATTTGTGTTAATACAGGGAATTTCACTGAGGAAAAAGAATAATAAACAGACTAGCATCAAGCATTTATGCTCCAAACAATGAGAATTTATAATGTCTTTATAATGGCTGTTTATCAGTGAAAAAGCTGGCTAATCCTTACTGTCAAACCATGCTTTCACTGTCTTGTGAGCAGAGATTATGTCTTGCTTTTACTGAAATCTCTCCCTTTCAGTAATAACGAACTTCACCCATAGCCATCCTTTGTACTAAAAAAAATATGATAAGTTCCTCCAAATCCACAATTTAGACACTAGGATGACTTAGCTTATATGTGAGTTACTTTTCCACAAAGACAAGTTTGGATTTAAGCAGTGCATGCCATTAAAAAGTCAGTTTGGCATAAAGGCCTACAAGCTGTGGGAAAGTTCAGATTAGAAAAGTGATGAAGGATATATGAGAATTGTTACTGTATGTGAAGAAAAGCCTATACACCTCCTTAGCTCTAAGGAGTTAGCTTAGCAAATGGAGGTAGCATCTCCTATGTAGCTGAGGACCACAAACAATTCAAGCCATAATATGATCTGTCAGGCTCAAAATGTCTGTATGTTTATTGGTTATATACAGTGGCCAAATGATAATGTGGCACAAGGTATGACTATAGTCTGCATCTCAGAACTGATGCTGCTATCCAATACAACAGCAAAACAGGTGGAATTGATGTGTGGGATGAAATACTCAGAAACCATGAGTGTTCTCCAAAGATGGAGAAGAAGGGGGGAATAATCTATTTTTTAAACATCTGATAGATGTAGCTGTGATGTTAATCCCCAGTCTGATATACAAAAACAATTCAGTGCACATTGAAGCTAGAAGTGTGTATTTCTGAACAGTACCTTGATGAGCACAACTCTCGTAATGTGAGTGCTGATACAGATCGCTGCTCTTTGGTTAAACACTTCTCAGCTAAGTTACCAACAACTCCCTAAAAATAGAACCCAGCAAAATCATGTTGGTTTGTGTGCACCAGCAGGGATACAAAAAGAGAAACAGTTCATCTGGTGGAGTACTGTAATCTTCTTGGAAGAGTCTTACACCAAATAAAGACTTCAGAGTCATTCTTCTCTACTGAATAAATAAACAAAATGCAATGCACTGATGTTTGTGTGCCTACTTTAGTGCATTTTATTTTTCTAAAAAATAATGGACATATGAAAGAAAGAAAGTAACTTTGCCCTGTTTGGATGGGATGGGGGTAAATGTTGTGCAATCATAATCAGGATTTAGCTATAATGAAATCCTTAATGGTAGAATGGCAGATGAGTATATTTTGTACCTTTGCGCTCAAGGATATTCCCCTTGACTGTTTTATTAGGAGCTGGAAAATGATCTAAGATATAAACAAATTTATACACCAGATGATTTAACAGGCATTTCACATTGATACAAACAAATATTATTTTTTTTCTAGCAATAACTGAAATGAATAAATTGATATGATTGGTTAAAAACTTGAAATATTTTCCACAATGAAGGCAATATTATGGAGACAGTAGCAGTTCCCAGACATCCTAATCCTCATAGTAATTTTGACTATTTTGTTGCTTTCATGTGTTCCAAATTTTGTTTGTATCCTGACTAAATTTCCTCATATGTCTAAATCTCATCTTGGCCTCCTCTGAAAATGGGCCACAAAATAAACAAGAAACATATGAATAAATCTATCTTTGGCCTCAAACATATACTTAAGTGATTCTCTGCTGAGTGAATAAGTTATCATCCCAGTCACTGTTTCATTCTACAGAAAATGATGATTTCTTCATTTTGTTGGCAGAAATTAGGTTTCCCTGCAGTGTACCATTCCTAATATCCATGACAAGGTGAGAGCCTGGGAATCCTGAAGAGCCATCAATGAAGAGAAGTAGATCCATTTAGATTATGAGTGTCAACTGAAATGATTATTACATTTTAGAAGAATCCCACCTAGATGGCTCCTGTTGGAGTATTTGCATGCCATGTTCATTGGAAGCAGACCATGGGCAGGAGAGACCCAGGACATGTCAGCGAGATTATATCTCTCAGATGGCCAGGGGAAGGCTATTTCTCTCATGTAGCATAGGGAATACTCTGGAATTCTACTGAATGAGCTGGAATTGGTAATTGGAGGAAAAAAAAGTCTGGCCTGTCCTGATTAGATTTCTACCAAAATGTCCCTACAAGGAAAAACGAGAAAAGTGAAGTGAGTGACAGTTAGATACTATTGATAATATTTCATTCCCAGAATGAATGAAAAGACTGAGATGTGAGTGAAGGTTAGAATAAAATGGCTGTGATTTTCTGTCACATGACTGGAAACAAAATAAGACTGGAAGTAAGGGATCTATTAGTTTGGCACTGAATGCAAGGAGACTCATGCAATAACTGTGAAAGAATTGAATATCCAGTATTTAGTGGCTGTAGTATAGAACTCAAGGCAGGACTTACTCACAAAAGGAGGCTCACTAAAAGAAAATGAATGCACTTCTTTAATCAGAAGACTGATTTAGCAGACCCTTGTGAGGATGTATCTGTAACCCAAAACTTTGAAAAGCAGTTAAACACTACAGCTGTGTTAATCGGGTCTATATTATAAGAATGAAGTTTTACAACTTTGAACACCATATGAGCGAAGTTGTAAAACATCGAAACCAAAATAAAAAATGTAAAAACAAAAGAAAACCTACCTGATTGCTCTGAGCAGTGGGGCAAGCCCCCCTGCACCCCCCACACCCCCGGCTACTTAAATATACCAACTCCGAGATCACACTACGTTGATGTAAAGGGAAGAATTCCCTATGGCGATCTCTGTTCACACTTGCAAGGTTTTAAATATCCGACCATTTGGTGTCGCCCATATGGTGTTCGAATATTTAAAACTTCGTTCTTATAATATAGACCCATTTTAATCTCCTTGATGCAATACATTGAAAATGTCTAGTTAAAAAAATCAACACACGGTGTAAATTCAGAATGATGGCCTGAGTAAAACATCAACACAAAGTGGCCATTAATGATAAGACTCTTTGGATTCATGTTAACTGAAAGGAAATTAATTTCTTCAGATCCCACGCATTTCTGAAAAGGTTTTGCTGCACATTCAGTGAACATACAAGAAAGCTTTTTTTGAAAGAACAAGCCCCCTGCATCCCTGTGTGGGAGGAACCCCCACTCCATTCTAACTTGTAACTTAATGGTCACACAAAGGTGAAGAAAAGTGTAGAGCTGTTTATGGTTAATGTAGGCCTTCATCAAAACTGTTGTGCAGGTTTGGGGGTCTATATTATAAGAACAAAGTTTTAAATATTCGAACACCATATGGGCGACACCAAATGGTAAAATCTCGCAAGTGTAAACGGAGATTGCTGTAGGGAATTCTTCCCTTTACTTCAACATAGTGCAATCTCAGCATTGGTATATTTAAGTAGTGGGGGGTGTGGGGGGTGCAGGGGGGCTTGCCCCCTGCTCAGAGCAATCAGGTAGGTTTTTCTTTTATTTTTACATTTTTTATTTTGGTTTCGATGTTTTACAACTTCACTCATATGGTGTCGCCCATATGGTGTTCGAAGTTGTAAAACTTCATTCTTATAATATAGACCTAAGGTTTGGGACTCACAAAAATTAGCTTCAACACATTTTCATGTTCTACACTCTTACATGTGTTATATTAAAAATATGTATCAGTAAACAGTAAGGCATTCATGGATTTGCACAGTGCCATTTTTTCATGTAAGGAGACATTATGTGTCAGGAGAACAAACAAAGTTACTTACGGGCCTATATGAAAGTCCATACTGAGCAGCCCTTGAATGACTTATTGAATGTAAAAAAGGACAAGTTATTGTAGCAGAAAAATATACTTGTCAGTTTACAATGGCATCTCAAATGTATGATGTCTATTTGGCTAGTGAGCCATACAGACAGTAAATATATTACCATTAAGCACAGCGAAGAACAGTCACAGGAAAAGCTATATTATTATTATTATTATTGTTATTATTATTATTATTATTATTATTATTATTATTATTATTGTAGTTGTTGTTATTATTGAACCATAACAATAACAGTAAAGCAACTAATGGTTGTGTTACTTTGTAATGAAAGCACATAGAATATGAACACACTAAGATTTATCACATGCTTTTGACTACTCCAGGAGTGATGTTATGCAAACACAGACTTTTCTGCCTTATTGTTTATGTGCGTTTCAACATGAAACAGTTCATTCATTGACATTAAAATGCACTCTGAATAGGTTTTACACACAATGACAAATGGGTTTATTAGAATATATATGTAGCAAATGTTTGATAGGATTTTGGACAGTATGAGAAATCTGAATAGTATATAAGTGTTCATAGGTTAAGCTGAGAGTATATTCATACCATTGTAAGTTTTTAATACCTTTGCCCCAAATGTTAAACTTATTTACCTGACAGGACCAGAACGATTTTCCACAGTACCTGGAAAACTGACATCATATGCAGAGTTATGCAATATTAGTGGTGTTAATGTTATCCTTGGGTCACACAGATCTTCTTCTTTTGGCTTTTCCTGGTTAGGGGTCGCCACAGTGGATCACCTGTCTGTTCATGATTGGAAGTGGAGTTTTATGGTGTCAAGTTGCCAGCCTGGCACCCAACAATCCACAGAAGGCACACACATGCACACACCCCTAGGGCCAATTTAGAGTGTCCAATCCACCTACAGCATGTCTTTGGGTGGAAGACAGAGTACCCAGAGGAAACCCATGTGATCACAGGGTGGACATGCAGACTCCACACAGAAGGAACCCCAGCCGAGGATTGAACCAGAGAACTTCTGGCTGTGAAGTGGCAATACTAACCTCTGCACTACCATGGTTGGCCTAAATATTGAGGCCAGACAGTTGGTAAAATAGCCAAGTTATGGGCATTACCAGAATGCATATTTGTTTGAAATGACATAGGAATCCACGTAGAATGTTTTGCATATCATAAATTAATTCATATTATGGCACACTGGGCAGGATATTGTGTCTGTAGGTAGTGAAACACAATGTTTATTCAACTTTGTATTGTACTGTGAATAAAAGTTGGGTGGAAGTTGGTCTGCAGTGATAGGGATGAGATGAAAGAGGGGTTTGAGGAGTAAAAAATTGTTTTCTGTTTGTCTTTTTTAATGTTACAAGAAAGAATAGAAGACACAACATTTTTTTTGCTCTTTAAGAACTTAGTAACACTGGTACAATGGCCACCTATGACAGTGGTGGTATGAAGGAATGACTCCTCATTTTGTCAGTGTATACATAATCTATCAAAGAGACAAAGCATGTTCCTGCCTGATCTTCTGTGCTCATTGTCTTTACGAAAGCTCCGCTGCAGTGGCCTGGAGGTATATTTTTAAAACAATTGTGTTAATTAGTAGAGTGATGATTACTTTATTTTTGTATTAGTCATTCTGTATAAATTGTAACATAGTCGATGAAGATAGACTATGTGAGAGGGTATTAACCAGTCATGAAGGAGTTAATTCTTCAGCCATACCTAGAATGATGGTAGCTACATCACTAACACACATGGTAAAAGGGGTATGACACTACAGTGACAGGGTGTCACTACAACACCCATACACAAGGAAAAGGGGTATGACACTACAGCAACAGAGTGCCTCTACACGGGTCTATATTAGATCACTGACCACTTAAAGAAGCGAACGGTGATTAATCGACCCTATGTAAGCGAAAGCTTAGAATCTTGAACTGTCAGAACAGCGATTTTCTTCCTAGGGAAAAAAATTGCTGTTCCAAAACACATACACACAACACAAGCACACCAAACAAACAGCAATCCACACACATACACCCAAAATCTTACAACTAACCCTACACTTAACTATACATACACAGCACTAACTATCCAGTTACCTTAACCCAGACCCTAACCCTAAGGTCCATCACTATCGCACACTCACCTCACCCACTCCCTAACCCTAACTCACCTAACCTGCCCTAACCCTCACATCCACACAATCACACACTTACCTGAACTGACCCGTAGCTTTCCACCACAGCGCTGAAAATACCGAAGCAACATAAACGGACAGCCAAAATCTTTCCCTAGGAAATATTTTGGGTTCCGGTTGCGTCGATATTTTAAGCTTTCGCTCTGTAGGGTTCGATATTAGAACATTCAAAGGTTTTAAACCTCGATGTTCTAATATATACCCCTGTACACCACCCATGCACAAGGTAAAGGGGGTATGGCACTACAGAGGCAGAGTGCTACTACACCACCCATACACAAGATAAAGGAGGTATGGCTTTACAGAGACAGAGTGCTGCTACACCACCCATGCACAAGGTAAAGGAGGTATGACATTACAGAGACAGAGTGCCTCTACACTACCCATACACAAGGTAAATGAGGTATGGAACTACAGAGACAAGTGCTGCTACACCACCCATACACAAGGTAAAGGGGAGTGGCACTATAGCGACAGAGTGCCACTAAACCACCCATACACAAGTTAAAGGGGTATGGCACTACAGAGATAGAGTGCCACTAAACCACCCATACACAAGTTAAAGGGGTATGGGGGTATGGCATTAAAGAGACAGAGGCCACTACAACACCCATACACAAGGTAAAAGGGTATGACACTACAGAGACAGAGTGCGTTTGGAAAGGCTAACATTGAGCCTGAGGGACAGAGTATGACACAGAGACACAGTGAGTTTCACTGAATATACTGCTGTTGTGCAAAAACAGGTGCCCTACAGATGGAGAAACTCCAGGATTTGTCCTAATAAAAATCATGGCTTACTAGAACATGGAACCTGAATTTCAGCTGAAGAACTTTAGGAGTAAGAGAATTAACTCAACAAACCCTGGCAGATTGAAATTTGGGACTTATTCCTGCCAAATGGAAATGATAACGCTTTTTTAAAAATGAGATTTGCGTTATGTAGCAAGACCGTTTGTGTTCCAGTGAGGAAGCTTGCCTATGTTCAGCAAAGAATTTCATTTCTATCTTTAGAGACTGTTCCTGGGATTCAGGGAATTTCTCTCTGCCCACTGTAATTGCTCAGTACAGGTTGATCAATTAGTACAACAGGGAGAATTTCAATTCAGAGACATGTTAAAGCTGAATGGAAAAATGGCTCATCAGTGGGTCATTGCAGTACCTCTGAATCAAATGCTGCACTGTTAAACTTGACAGCACTAGTTCTCATAGGTTCATAGGTTGGTACTAGGCTGTCAGCCCTAGCACCTATACAAGCCTAGCCATAACAATTCCCTGGCTATTTCTTCTCACACTATTTACTTCCCTGAACCCCTATCTAGCAGGGTGACTGACGTGATCCCCGGGGTGAATTTCCTTTCTCCCATCCAATCATCAAGGTTCCTTTTGAAGAAGGCCAAAGAGGCACTCTGCTTGACATGTATGGGCAATCTATTCCAGAGTCTGGGGAGTCTCTGGGTCAGGAACCTATCCCTCCAGCATATTTTGTTTATTGTGATGACAAGGTTTAGATCCCTAGAGTGTGTGTCTCTTAGGGATTGGGATTTCTTTAAGTGTAGCATGTCCAACAGCTCTGGGTATGACATGGTCTTGTATGTTAAGCAGAGATCGCCTCTGAGTAGACAATATGCGACAGAGTATAGCTGGAGTTTTTTAAGGTGGTCAGCATAGGGCATCTGCTTTAGGCCTGTGATTCTTTTAGTGAGGTATTTCTGCAGCCTTTCCAGTTGTTGCAGATGTCTTCTATAATGGGTCTAATGAGGGATGAGTACAGTGGGACAATGACTTCCTTTTCTCTGGATGAAAAGCCCTTAGTGATGAGGTGTGCCACATAGAAAGATTTCCTGACTGTTGTGGCAATGTGGTTATCGAAGGTGAGACCACTGTCCACCTGTGTCCCTAAGTCTCTTATCACACTTTCAGTGTTTAGTGTACTGCCACCTAAATGGTAATTCATGGGTACATGTTTTTTCCCAAAGTGGATAACTATACATTTCTTGGCACTGAGCTTGAGCCCATGGCTCTGGCACCAAGCATCTGTTTCTGTAAGGTCCTTTTGTAGAGTATCCACATCATTTGGGGATTCAATAATGGCTCCCAGTTTGCAGTCATCTGTGAACTTTGTTAGCCAGAGTCCCTTAGTGTTGGCCTGTACTTCAGAAAAGTAGATGCCAAACAAGAGTGGTCCCAGGACTGAACCCTGAGGAACTCCACATATCACTTGTCTGGAGCTGGATTTGGAGTCGGCTACTTTTACAGTGTGGGTTCTATCAGTAAGCCAGTTAACAACCCATTGGGTGATGTAGGGATTAATGCCCAGCTTAGTAAGTTTATCTATGATTCCAGAGTATGGAATGGTGTCAAATGCCTTGGCAAGGTCTAGATAGGCTGTATGGACCACCTTTCCCTTGTCCATGGCTCTGGAGACTTTTTTGAAGATGTCAGTCAGGTTCAGGAGACAAGATTGGCCCTTCACGAACCCAAACTGGGTGGGGTCCAGTGTTTGAAGGTTGCCATTGTCTTTGTTTATAAGTTCCATGATAATACGCTTGATGGCCTTGCAGATAAGGCTTGTCAGACTGATGGGACAGTAGTTTCCGGGATCCAAGGTGGATCCCCCCTTGTGGAGTGGGATAACTGTAGCTCTGCGCCACTCAGTGGGCATGAGACCTGAGGTGAGGCTATGATTAAACATGACACTTAGGTGAGGTGCCAGTTCATATTGTAGTTCATGTAGTACACAGCCCGGGATGTCATCTGGTCCCCTATGTAAGCGAAAGCTTAGAATCTTGAACTGTCAGAACAGCGATTTTCTTCCTAGGGAAAAAAATTGCTGTTCCAAAACACATACACACAACACAAGCACACCAAACAAACAGCAATCCACACACATACACCCAAAATCTTACAACTAACCCTACACTTAACTATACACACACAGCACTAACTATCCAGTTACCTTAACCCAAACCCTAACCCTAAGGTCCATCACTATCGCACACTCACCTCACCCACTCCCTAACCCTAACTCACCTAACCCGCCCTAACCCTCACATCCACACAATCACACACTTACCTGAACCGACCCGTAGCTTTCCACCACAGCGCTGAAAATACCGAAGCAACATAAACGGACAGCCAAAATCTTTCCCTAGGAAATATTTTGGGTTCCGGTTGCGTCGATATTTTAAGCTTTCGCTCTGTAGGGCTCGATATTAGAACATTCAAAGGTTTTAAACCTCGATGTTCTAATATATACCCCTGTACACCACCCATGCACAAGGTAAAGGGGGTATGGCACTACAGAGGCAGAGTGCTACTACACCACCCATACACAAGATAAAGGAGGTATGGCTTTACAGAGACAGAGTGCTGCTACACCACCCATGCACAAGGTAAAGGAGGTATGACATTACAGAGACAGAGTGCTGCTACACCACCCATGCACAAGGTAAAGGGGAGTGGCACTATAGCGACAGAGTGCCACTAAACCACCCATACACAAGTTAAAGGGGTATGGGGGTATGGCATTAAAGAGACAGAGGCCACTACAACACCCATACACAAGGTAAAAGGGTATGACACTACAGAGACAGAGTGCGTTTGGAAAGGCTAACATTGAGCCTGAGGGACAGAGTATGACACAGAGACACAGTGAGTTTCACTGAATATACTGCTGTTGTGCAAAAACAGGTGCCCTACAGATGGAGAAACTCCAGGATTTGTCCTAATAAAAATCATGGCTTACTAGAACATGGAACCTGGATTTCAGCTGAAGAACTTTAGGAGTAAGAGAATTAACTCAACAAACCCTGGCAGATTGAAATTTGGGGCTTATTCCTGCCAAATGGAAATGGTAACGCTTTTTTAAAAATGAGATTTGCGTTATGTAGCAAGACCATTTGTGTTCCAGTGAGGAAGCTTGCCTATGTTCAGCAAAGAATTTCATTTCTATCTTTAGAGACTGTTCCTGGGATTCAGGGAATTTCTCTCTGCCCACTGTAATTGCTCAGTACAGGTTGATCAATTAGTACAACAGGGAGAATTTCAATTCAGAGACATGTTAAAGCTGAATGGAAAAATGGCTCATCAGTGGGTCATTGCAGTACCTCTGAATCAAATGCTGCACTGTTAAACCTGACAGCACTAGTTCTCATAGGTTCATAGGTTGGTACTAGGCTGTCAGCCCTAGCACCTATACAAGCCTAGCCATAACAATTCCCTGGCTATTTCTTCTCACACTATTTACTTCCCTGAACCCCTATCTAGCAGGGTGACTGACGTGATCCCCGGGGTGAATTTCCTTTCTCCCATCCAATCATCAAGGTTCCTTTTGAAGAGGGCCAAAGAGGCACTCTGCTTGACATGTATGGGCAATCTATTCCAGAGTCTGGGGAGTCTCTGGGTCAGGAACCTATCCCTCCAGCATATTTTGTTTATTGTGATGACAAGGTTTAGATCCCTAGAGTGTGTGTCTCTTAGGGATTGGGATTTCTTTAAGTGTAGCATGTCCAACAGCTCTGGGTATGACATGGCCTTGTATGTTAAGCAGAGATCGCCTCTGAGTAGACGATATGCGACAGAGTATAGTTGGAGTTTTTTAAGGTGGTCAGCATAGGGCATCTGCTTTAGGCCTGTGATTCTTTTAGTGAGGTATTTCTGCAGCCTTTCCAGTTGTTGCAGATGTCTTCTATAATGGGTCTAATGAGGGATGAGTACAGTGGGACAATGACTTCCTTTTCTCTGGATGAAAAGCCCTTAGTGATGAGGTGTGCCACATAGAAAGATTTCCTGACTGTTGTGGCAATGTGGTTATCGAAGGTGAGACCACTGTCCACCTGTGTCCCTAAGTCTCTTATCACACTTTCAGTGTTTAGTGTACTGCCACCTAAATGGTAATTCATGGGTACATGTTTTTTCCCAAAGTGGATAACTATACATTTCTTGGCACTGAGCTTGAGCCCATGGCTCTGGCACCAAGCATCTGTTTCTGTAAGGTCCTTTTGTAGAGTATCCACATCATTTGGGGATTCAATAATGGCTCCCAGTTTGCAGTCATCTGTGAACTTTGTTAGCCAGAGTCCCTTAGTGTTGGCCTGTACTTCAGAAAAGTAGATGCCAAACAAGAGTGGTCCCAGGACTGAACCCTGAGGAACTCCACATATCACTTGTCTGGAGCTGGATTTGGAGTCGGCTACTTTTACAGTGTGGGTTCTATCAGTAAGCCAGTTAACAACCCATTGGGTGATGTAGGGATTAATGCCCAGCTTAGTAAGTTTATCTATGATTCCAGAGTATGGAATGGTGTCAAATGCCTTGGCAAGGTCTAGATAGGCTGTATGGACCACCTTTCCCTTGTCCATGGCTCTGGAGACTTTTTTGAAGATGTCAATCAGGTTCAGGAGACAAGATTGGCCCTTCACGAACCCAAACTGGGTGGGGTCCAGTGTTTGAAGGTTGCCAATGTCTTTGTTTATAAGTTCCATGATAATACGCTCGATGGCCTTGCAGATAAGGCTTGTCAGACTGATGGGACAGTAGTTTCCGGGATCCAAGGTGGATCCCCCCTTGTGGAGTGGGATAACTGTAGCTCTGCGCCACTCAGTGGGCATGAGACCTGAGGTGAGGCTATGATTAAACATGACACTTAGGTGAGGTGCCAGTTCATATTGTAGTTCATGTAGTACACAGCCCGGGATGTCATCTGGTCCCATGGATGCTGTATTCTTATCTTTGGAGAGTGCGTTTTTTACCTGTGTGGCCGTTATTATCGGAATTTGGCAATCTTCCGGTATTGAGATTAGCCATTTAGGGGGTGAGAGAACCCCTATCTATGGCACCTTCAGCACATGTGGAATATTTTAATCAGTTACAAGGGTTATCCATCTAATCAAATCACTTTTTACATGCAACTTAAACTCCCCATACATAAACTGGCACACATACTACCAATAATAAATATGCCTAGAGATATCTGGTCTGCATAAACACCAAAGCACTTAAATTATAATATTGTTCACCTGAGATGTCAGATTTCTAAATCTTGCCCTCACAAACATTTTCACCAGTTAGACTATCCCACTTGCTATTCACAGTCTTGTCATATCTGGCCATTTTGCTGTGACTTTCTTCTTGAAAACCTGCTTTGCAGACCCTAATAACTCCTCTATTATCATAGATTACTCCAAAAACAAGTGTTTACTATTTGCCCATCTTATTGATGATTATAAATAGAATTGCTCCCCAGCAACTCTTGTACGTGAAGCTGCTGCTTCCTCCTATGAATTTTATTCTGTCTCAGACAGCTGCACTGATGCATCTCTAGACAACCAATGCAAGTATACTGGCAAGTTAAAAACTAAACCCATGTAGTAGAACTCACACATCAACAACAGCTATAACAAAAAGAACAAGATCCTGGCAATCTATAAATACCTCCACTTCATCATTAGAAAAACAGATTTAAAACTGGTAAGTCTCCAAGCTTGCCATCAGGAAATGTAAAGCTGACATGAACTCATGAGTTGCAATCAATTCAAAAGAAAGCCATAAAGCCTTCTTAACTGTATTAGAAAGCATTTATGCAGACATCAGTTCCGTGCTGAACTTATGTTCTCAGACTCTAAGAGCTTGGCAATATTCTTGTGAACAAATTATCCTCTAACTTCACTTCACTGACTATCTCCTCTTGCTCCTACTCCCCTTATACCTACCTGCCTTGAATCATTTAGGACTAAATCTTACTGGCACTTTCCAAAACTAAAAATACCAGTGCCGTAGGTCCTGACAATATTACTAGAAGTCTGCTGAGAACCGCTGACAATATTACTGGAAGTCTGCTGAGAAGCTCTAAGTCCGAAATGTCAAAACTGCTGTAAACACTTCATCCCATGTTTTTCCAGAGGTTTTAGCCTGAGCTGTGGGGGACAGCTGTTGTGGGGACCTTGTATAAAGGTGGCCCCTCTACTGATCCTGTTTCTTACTTGCTTTATCGCCTTACCAGTATTATTTGCAAGGCTGTGAACTAATAAACAACAATATATGTGACTAAATATCCCTGGATGCAAAGCAGTTAAACTTCAGAAAAGACATATCATGCCTGTGCAACTTAACTGAGTCCTTTGAAAGGGTCACTGAGACCATAGATCGACAGCATAGGGTCACACTACCTATCTGGACCTTGCCAAGGCATTCAACATCATCTCCCATGCTGGAATTATTTTATTAAGAAACTCTCCCAGCTCAACATTAATCTATATGCACTTTGCTGGATTATGAATTGACTATTTGATAGACCCATACTTATCAACCTTGTAGCACAAGAAATCTGGACAAAGCCAAAATTAATAGGGGCACAAAGGCCCAAAGCTAGGGACAAATTTTAATATTGGTTGTATAATCTTAGAAAATTGCTAGAATAAAAGGTTTTGTCTTACCATGCAATTTATGAAGGATATGAAGACAAACTTAAATGGCTGTCATTGCTTAGTGAATTCAGACCTCACTGATTTGCCAGAAAACCACAAGTTTTATGAGAAACAGACCTAAAATATGAGGAAAAATATGGACAGTCTGTAAAAATCTGTATAGTTGAGAGCTATAAACCTATGCTATTAAGACTGGGTGTATTTGCTCTACACAGACAAACATCACCAGCTGTGTCACACTGGACTTTACCATGGTTCCCCAGCTCTTTGGCAGATGTTCTCTAACATGAAATATATTATCAAGGCATTGTGATTAACCAGTTTTGTTGAGGACTGCAAATGGGGGCAGTTATCAAATCCCATGCTGATACTCATATAGTCTACCAAGATCTGGACCAATTAAATGATATTTTAACAGGAGGATTACCCTCAGTGCCAAAAGTCTTGTTTTTCTTTAAAATACTTAAACATGCAACCACTTCAGGCAATTCTGGGTAAATGCATGTGCTGAGAGCAGTGCTCTTAACAATCATCTAACATTGTGAACTTTAATGGTACCCTCATATAGGAATGGGGTCCTTTGCTGTCATATCTGTTTGGAAAAATAAAAACAAAAAGTTTAAGAACTGTAGCATAGTTTCCTTTGTTAATCTAGCATTCCCACTACTTACCATATTGATAATATTCCACTTCAATCTGATCCAGTATTCAGAGGTCTGGATACTAATGTTGATAGCAAGCTCTACTTTGGCCACAATGTCTATAACATGTTTAGAAATTTTTTCTACCTTACACAAATTATCGTTCATAGAATCTCGTCATGATCCAATGAAGTTATACTCCCATCTTATTCCTCCCTTATTAGACCCATAATTGAATATAATCCCCGCATAAAGACTACCTTGTTGAGCATTTGAACACATTCAATACACCTCAACATTTCCTTGTCAAAAAAGATTGCAGGTCTTTTACCCTCAGTAACTCTGATAGACTAAAAGCCCTATCTCTCTTCTCCCTGTCATGGAGAATCCTGTGAGGTCATGCCTGAATCACCCTCTATGCAATGCATGCCACCACACTGTTTAAACTCATTCATTTAAATAGAAACAGTATCAAGCAAATGTCATCTCTACGCACCAAAACCTGTACTGACACGTTAACAATACCAGATGGAGTGAATGGCACCTAAGTCAATGTATCCTGCATTTCTGGAATAAGCTTCCCTTACATATCAAGCAGAGCACTTGCCTTGAAACATTTAAACTCGGTTTGGATGACTGAATGGGTAATTGCAATTTTGTACTTGGGATATATGAGGAAAATCCACTTAATTGGGAACATGTATTTTATTTGTATTTAATAATTGGGTAGATACTCAGTGGTCCTTGGATCTTTTTTAGGCATGCTCTAAACCATTATTGCTCCTGCAATAGAAAAGCAACTACAGTGTACATACTGCAGTAATTCCCACAAATAGTCATGTAAAGCAAAGGTTTGTACAGTCACAGCATATAATAAAGCATACTGTGCAGGCTGTAACACAATTCTTTCCTAGGTTACTAACACTGACCTTCTGCTGAATGAAGTGTAGAACAAAACATATTGTATGTACTATAGTATTATGATTTGTCACATCCAAAGAGGATACATGAATTCCCTTTGTGTGACCAGCAAAACCTAAAGTGACTGTTAAGTATATAAACATAAAGCTGTCTCATTAATTCTTATGTGCACTCTTATATAATTAACATAATGATCACTTATTGATTCCTAAGTATAGTTTTACAGAGTTACACACCTATATTAAACTAGCCATGTTGCACTTACAGCTATAGCCTTGTGGGCAAGTCAGGAGATGGCTAAACAATAGGTGATGAGTTTTTGGTTTTTGACACAAATAGGTTTAAATAGATAAGTTAGTTTCATACCATGGAGGTACTACCTGTAGTTTTCACACTAAGCACTAGCATGCTATTAATTTCCCACCAGTACTGGGGGAGGTTGTAGAGTTTCTCAATGGTCTCCTTGGCCATCAACTTAGTGAAAAACTATGACATCACCTTATGAATACACAGCAGCATTGTTATGATGCAGAGATGCACAATGACAAATTGCTGCCTCACAACGCTTGGTTCTCTGGTTTGATTCTTGGCTAAGTTGCCTTTTCTGTGGACTCTACAGGCCCTTCCTGTGTCCATGTGTTTTTTCATCAGGGTCTCTAGTCTCCCCATCACACATCACAAATATATGAGAATAGGTAAATTGATAAACTTCAGACTTGCACATAGGTGTGTGTGTGTGTGTGTGTGTGTGTGTGTGTGTGTGTGTGTGTGTGTGTGTGTGTGTGTGTGTGTGTGTGTGTGTAGGTCAGGGGTACAGGTGTGTGTGTAGGGGGTACAGGTATGTGTGTTTGTGGGGTCTATATTATAACATCAAAGTCTTACAACTTTGAATGTTATAATATTGAACCCAGTAGAGCGAAACACCAGAAAACCGAACAGTCAGAATAGCAATTTTTTTCCCAGAGAAAACATTTGCTGTTCTGACAAACATACACACAACACAAGCACACCAAAATAAATAATCCACATGCACACACTTCACAAACCCCTACACTAAACCATAAATACACCACTAGTTATCCACTTACCTTAACCCAACCCTAACCCTAAGGTCCGTCACTATCGCACACTCACCTTACCCGCTCCCTAACCCTAACTCACCTACCCCACCCTAACCCTCACGTCCACACAATCACACACTTACCTGATGCCCGCCCTAACCCTAACTCACCTAACCCGCACCCAATCGCACACTCACCTTTGTTCACACACTTACCTTAACCTGGTCCGTAACCTTCGCTGCACAGTCGAGGAAATAGTGAAGCTGCAGAAACGGCCCACCGAATACTTTCCCTAGGAAAGTATTCGGTGTTCTGCAGCTTCTCTATTTCCAGCATTCGCTGTATTGTGTTTGATATTATAACATTCAAAGTTGTAAGACTTCGATGTTATAATATAGACCCGTGTTTGTGTGGGTGGGTGAGGGGGACAGGTGTGTGTGTGTGTGTGTGTGTGTGTGTGTGTGTGTGTGTGTGTGTGTGTGCGCGCGTGTGTGTGTGTGTGTGTGTGTGTGTGTGTGTGTGTGTGTGTGTGTGTGTGTGTGTGTGTGTGTTTCAGCCTATAAGCTGTCATGTGATGGGCTGATATCCCAGCTTAGACTGGTTCTCTGGCTTCTGCCTTTTGAGAGGCAGGTAAGCTGTGGCTCTCCTGTAACCATGAACTGCAGGTATAAAAAAAAAAGAATGAAAGTTGCAATGCAATGGCATGCAACACTGTTGGATAAAAATGAATTATGATTATTGTACTTATTCTGCGTACTGCAAACCTTATGTGTTATCTGTTTATAATGCATTTTATCAAAATCACCATTTAAGGAGAAGGAACACTTGTGCTTTAATCCTGTGTGGTAATGTACCACAGTTGACTTCAGAGTTAATGTTAAATTTTTT
>NC_056731.1:1633537548-1633592548 GCF_019279795.1 Protopterus annectens | reverse complement strand
ATTTGCAAAATCCATTACATGTCAGATGAATCTAGAAAACCTTTGTGTTCACATAGTGCCATATACTGAGAATAAGTAAATCATAGGTGAGTTTAATGATAAATGGATTAGAAAAGGTAGCAAGTAGAGGGTGAAATGAAAGGAGTAGTTGAGGAAACTCCAGAAGCATTGCCCATGCAGTATTGAAATGACAGAGTTGATACCTTTAGTATTCACGCAGTGAAACTTGTGTAAAAAATATGTTCAAAGATACAGAAATGTGAAAGTATTGATAACTGTAAGACAAAAGATATTGCTACTTGTCTGGCTTACCTGCCCTGCATTCCTGCAGTAAAATGGTTAAATCATCAGTTTTATTCACATTTACATGAAACCCATATAGTTAGTCTATTGTGTATAGAATGAAAGGAAAGTTGCAGTTTGGAGTTGGCAATGATGGTTGAGTCTCTGATATTTAAAATGTTGGAGCCTTCAACTTTTTGTAATGGTTTTACTATATCATAATGGCATGTCATGCCACTGACAGACTGCAAACAAAGCCATTCCTTTTAGTACTCGTACTTGGGTGAAAGATGGTATTTACCCATCTAATAAACTGAAACCTCTCTTCCAAGTAACTTATCAACTTAGTAGAACTAAGAAAGAAGCAATGCAGGGCAAGTATCCTCAACAGAGTGGCATGCTTAACAGAATCAAAGACTTTGGAAAAGTAAAAGGTATATGATCCAACAAATTTGACAAGATCTTACTGTGAGCAGAAATATTCAGTGATTACAAGAGATAAGTCTTAGTACTATAGGCAGGTCTAAAACCATGTTGAGTGTGTGAGATGAGAACGTTAGAAGAATGCTAAAGAAGTTCAGAAAATGCACATTTCTGTAGAATTTTAGGAAGTGTAGAAATGATGACAAAAGATAGTTATTTAAGGCAGTTGATGTTCTATCTTTATGTAGTGGTCCATTTTTTTTCTTCTATATTGATAGAGCACACCACTGATCATTGCTTAGCTGAAAGTTTGATATGTATCCTAATAGGGCAAGCAAGGAAAAAGACAGAGTTTCAGAAATTCAGACATAAATTTATGTTTACTATCACAATCTTGAAGCCCACACTCTTGAAATCCATAATCCTGAGACTATAATAATGAAAGACTAAAATGCTGAAGACCACACTGTCGAAAAATCAAGAAATCCCTCTGTCACTGCGAATCCAGGAGCGAGTGCTAACATGGGTCCTGCAAGGGGGCTAGTACAGGAGTTTGATGCTGTGGTGTTTATGTCTATGCTCAGATCAGACCTCTCAGCTGTCACTACATTGGAGGAACATTCCTTTTTTAAAGCCTGATTTACCCCCACACACAATGTACTTATTTCTGGAGGTATGTCCCTATTGTAAGGCTCGATTTACCCCTTAACACAATTTTATGAACCCTTCTGCCATCATACATTATTTTTGAAGCTGTCTAGTACAAAGAAAACCACACTACATAACCATCATACTAGTAGCACCAATAATTTAAGGAAAAAAGGCAAACATCTTACATCTCTCTTTTTCAAAAGCAAAAATGGATGACCTTATGTGACAGACTTTTGCAACACAGTTCATTAAATTCTACAGATTTTACACTCTTGCTTTGATAACATGCTTATATTTATCTACTATTTTTAAATGGTTTTCTAATTAGTATCCCACATTCTTGCTGGAATGGGGGGGGGGGTTGGCATTCAAATGTTTTGATATTAGACGCCAACTTTTTGGCTGTAAATACCTAATTTTCAAGTGTCTTTGAACCTATTTTCAATGCATGCAGGTCGAGAGATATGGCTCAGATAACACATGATGACAAGCCTGTTTTGACATTTTTTGTCAGCCCATGAAGGGCATCCTTACCCGCAGACACATAGGACTCTGAAGAACAGAGAAACAAACAACTGGTAATACTTTTAGTTAGTTGTCTTTAACATGAATTAGAACAGACCCACTTTCATAGCGGTACAGAATTGCTTATTAAGTAAAAAGTGTATGAGATGATTACAGTTTATATACAAAATCCTCCATCTCCTTATGCTTCCTATCAGATCATAGAACATTGTAACCAGTTAGGGAAATTGCTGAATTGGAAATGCACTGCAATAATCAGGTGTGGTTGGGGGGCATAGCAATCTGATTGTGGTTAGACAATACTATAGTCTGTGCAGAAGAACATTGATAGCCATTGCTTGTCAAGCTTCACTGTTTAGAAGATGGGCTATTTTATATGGCACTGTAAGATGAGCCAATACTTTCTACCTGGATCCAATGTATAGATTAAAGGAAAGATTTAAATCAAATATTTATTTTATTTTATTTTACATTTGTTAACCGGGCTAGTCTAACTGGATATATTTCCATTTTCAGTAGAGGCCCGGGGAGAAAAGCTCCGGCAATTATAGAATTACAACATTAAAAATTAAAAATTAAAATTTAAAGAATTAAAAGTAGAAATTAACAGAAAATATTTTAATAAAAATACAACAAGGACTCGTGCTTAGAAATAGAAAGTATGCTGTACAACCAGTATTAATAAGATAGAGAAAGAAGTTAGTTAATTAAGTGTAATAAATCTACTAGAGAGAGTTTGTTGGCATATAAATTTGGGAGTATCAGTTAGTCTATCTTACAAGGAATTAGTATGTAACAAATGCATTAGGAGTGTTAGTAATTTAAGCGAGAATAGTAGGAATTCACAATTTAGGGAGCTATACTTAGTAAAGGGAAATGGTTAGTCAGTCTTGCTACAGGGGCATAACCAGTGTGTTTGGAGGTGTCTTTTGAGGTTATGCTTAAAGAGAGGCAAGGAAGAAAGTAGTGTTAAATAAAATGCCAAGATACCTTTGTTGAGTGAAAAATGGCAGCAGAATGTTATTAGGCTCATTGATCATTAAAGAGTGGGCTAAGGCTAATCTTTGTTATGTTCCCAGAAATATCACTGTAGAATTTTGTGTGATGATAGTTAAGCTGCACCTATTTAGCAAATTCCAAAGAGAAGAGAATTAGTTTGGAAGGGACAAATGTTGGTCTCATTTGCAAAAAAAAATATGTCTTAGAAATTAAAAGCAGAATGCAGAAACTTTAGTACCAGAATAGAGTCAACATGCTGGAGTTGTATTCGCATTGCTAAACTGTATACAACAATGAAACACACTTTGTATTCCTCACTATCCAACATGCAGAAATGCAGACACAAATCAATGTTTGAGACTTAGAGGTAACAGACACAATTTGATTACAGAGGATTTCACTATAAATATATTAACAGCTAGTTACTGTTAAGGGATGATGAACGACTAAGGAAAAGTAATAAGTAAAATAGCATATAAAGTTTACTTTTCCCCTGTCGCAAACTTCATGAGGAGCCAACTCACTGAAAAGAACTGGTTGGAAATCAGCCTAGTGGAAACATTTACCAGCTGCATGATTGTACAAACATGAAGAATGCAGAAATCTCCTGAAACAAAGAGGAATCACTACCAGTAAACACTTAGAAAGTGCATGAGCCATGATTTCCCCCCACCTCCTAAGCTGATAAACATTGTTACCTGCTGGGCTCCTCATTTACTGGATCTACTGGTCCCACCTTAGCCCAACATATGGTCTACCCAACCGATATTCAGGGTTAGTGAGGAGATTGAGGGCACTGATGCAGCGTCATACTACTTCTAGGGAGCATTGCCTAACTCACCACCCTGTAGTAGCTTCAGGAGGTGCAGGCATGCTTCCACGCATGTAAAACCTGTTAGCCAAGTGGCACACAGCTTCCAGTGCACAACTTGACTGGATCTTTATTCTGCTAATGTAACAAGCCAGGCTGCCTCCTCTTCCACTCCAATAGATGAGCAAGATGACAGCAGTCACTCACTCCCATCCTCCCCCACCTGGTCTCTCCATCTCAGAGGTTCCTAAATATACACAGGTCACTTACCGCATAGTCTGGACTTCATCCCTCTATGCCACCAGACTGGATGAACTGGCAGTGATTCCTTGTGGAGTTTGCTTTTGACAAGAAGCAAGCAAATGCAGTTTGCTGTGTAGCTGATGCTAACATGACTAGATCTCATAACTGTCAAGAAAGACATAGGTAAGTCACCAGATTATTGCATATATCATAACTCTCATTAGCAGCCCACTAAAAATGAGCACTTTCTCAAGCAGCAAATTCTGGCATTTGTTGTTTATCTTTATTAATGTGGAAAAACAGGAAATGTTATGTGCATTAACTAGAACAGTTGGTTAAAAACAATGCTGGGATTTTTTAATGCTGCAATGTTAAATATATTGCACATAAAATGTCAGATATAGTATTTTATTTTTTAGCACATTAACTTTTTTGCTTCCTTGTCCATTACAGTCAATGCATAGCTCCGATAATGCACAGCTCCTTACAAAAAGAATTCCAGAGACATGTTCCATCAATAAAAACACATTAGAGAACAGTGTTACTGAAAAAATAAAATGTGTGAATGAGTAACAAACATTAAACAGAGCATTGATCCATCTCAATTATCGCAAATACAGTCACATGTAAAATAATTGATGCTCTTAATAGAGCCTCATGTAAGTGCCCATTCCCCAGCTGCTTGAAGACCACAGTCTTCCAGCTAGGGACTCAACCTGCAGCTAACATGGGCTGCTACTCATGCTCAGATTCAGATAATAAGCATGGACAAGGAGTGACAGTCATGCAGAGAGGAATAAGCTGACACACCTTGTCTGAGCACATCATTCAAGTTCAAGCAAGTTAAGTGTGACAGCCATGGGGAGGGAAGGTTGTGGCAGTGGGGGTGGACTGTAGCTTAGGTTTCTAAACAGCAATTGGGCAACGAGTTTAGACTTAGAGAGCATGAGGGATGTTAAGGTTAGGGAGCAGCAGGAGGAGATTTAGTTTTAAGGATAGGCAGGGGGATTTAGGGCTAAGAGCAGAAGGGAGGGTTTAGGTTTAGGAAGCTATGCTGGATTATAGATTTAGTGAGTGATCAGAGACAAGTGCTGGGGAGAGGAAGTGGAGTTTTAGGTGTAGTTAGCAATCAAGCTGTTAGGTTTAGGGAGCAGGGGTGAGTTTTAGGGTGGGGTTAGTGAGCAAGGATTCAGGTTAGGGTTATGCAAAGTTTTGGAGTTTCAAGGTTAGAATTAGGGCTCTGGTAGGGCTAGGGCTGGTGTTAACAGCTGGGAGCCTCCAGCAAATTTCAGATTTGGAGCCTCCCAACAAAACTCTTCTCACATGACACTAATAAGCTATCTGACATTACTTTTACACAATACAGCAAGGTCATCTAGCACCCTGGACAGTTCACAGAATCATGCCACCTTAATCTAAAGCTGAAGATTAAAAAAAAAAAAACATTCCCCTAAGGCTACGGACCATAAAGACAACACTAGCTAATGAACTAACTAACTAATGAACTAACTAACGAACTAACTAACTAATGCTCACAGACTCTGAACCATACAAAGAACTTCTCCAATCTCACTGCTATAGTTGCCTACACACTAAATGTGTAAATACAGTCATTTCAATGCATTCAAGAGGCAACAGTGCCATCTGCAGATTTTTAAATGAATGCTAAAACTGCACTCACATCCCATCACCCTATTATCCCATCGGCTACAGTCAGTCATGCCCAATAACAGTTTGCACCTGGATCAGCCACCCCTTTTCCTTACCCCATTTTCAACTCTGATCTATCATAGATTCATAGGTTGATACTAGGCTATCTGCCCTAGGGCATTTATAAGCCTAGCCAGAGTGTGTTTGGCTTTCACCACCCTTTTAGATTAGTTGACTGTGCCTCTGTATAGTAGGTCACAGAAGGTAGCCCTTTTAAGGTTAGTTTACTGTACCTCTGTCAAGCAGGGACACAGAAGAGATCCCAGGGGTAAACTTACGATCTTTCATCCACTCGTCAAGATTTCTCTTGAAGAGGGTCAGTAAGGGGCTCTGCCTAACATGGATTGGGATTTTGTTCCAGAGTGAGGGGAGCCTCTGGGATATGAATCTGTCCCTCCAGCATGTCCTATTTATTTCTGTGCTGAGGTTCAAGTCCCTGGAGCATGTAGCTCTAAGGGATTTGGATTTCCTGAGCTGAAGCATGTCCATTAATTCTGGGATGGACATGGCTTTATACGTCAGACACAGATCGCCTCTGAGTAGGTGGTACGCAACTGAGTAGAGCTGGAGTTTCTTTAGCCGAACTGCATAGGGCTTCTGTTTGAGCCCCTTGATCCTCTTGGTGAGGTACTTTTGGGGTCTTTCCAGTTGCTGAAGGTGTCGGGTAAGATACATCCCAAATGGGGCATTGTATTTAATTATGGGCCTGATAAGTGATGAGTAGAGGGGCACAATTACCTCTCTTGATCTAGATGTGAATCCTTTTGTGATAAGGTGGGCTATATAGAAGGTCTTTCTAACCACTTTGGCAATGTGATTGTCAAAGGAGAGATTGCAATCTATTTGGGTCCCCAAGTCCCTAATTACTTCTTCCGTACTTAATGGATTACCACCTATGTGGTAATTTGTGGGCACTTTGTTTTTCCCAAAGGGGATGACTATGCACTTTTTGGCATTTAGCTTTAGGCCAAAAATAGTTAAGATATGACTCCATACATTATGTTTATTAGTGATTTGCAACACATATAGATATGTTCATTGACTATTATCCTATTGCATTTAATTTAGTCCCACATAAAATGAATACTGATTAGCTAATACTACAAGTACATAACATTCCCAGACCTCTTTTAGCCTTCCCTTAAACAAGGCTGAGCCTCCTCAAAGAGGAGGCCTAATCATTTGAGAACTGCTGCTCTAATAATTGCAGAAGCCATGCCATCTGCCAATGTTTATCCTTCTAATTTATGTAGTGCCTTATTAGTAAGTGTTTCAAACTATTCAAATCCCTTACACTTGCAGAATTATTCATAACTTTTTTTCAGCACTTGCTATACCCCAACCTCTCCTTCTAATATCACCCTGCCTTCATGTCCATCACCTTTTAATGATCAGTATCCACTAAAAACCTTTCAAAGCATATGCACACAATACAATCCCATAACAGACTAAGTGGAGATTGCCTATACCTTCACTTTGTTAAAGCCTGCAGGCATTCATGATTATCATGCAAGTTAGCTTTTGCTGGCTTTCTGATGTATTTCCATATATTTGTATCGTGGTGCATCAGATATCCTAAGTGATATGCAGAAAGTATATTACATGTTCTTGTTTGTCTCATTCTCTTTTTCTCTTGGTGTACCTTCTGGAATATCCTTACACTATCACTTTCCTGTTTATAAAAATCACAGTCAAATATGCTTATTGTGACAGGCTACACCAACTTTCGTACTTCAAATTTGAAGAGATAACATAAAACATCCAGAAACAAAAGGATATATATAGATCCATAAACACAAACGCACCCACATACATGCACATGCATACACACACCCATATATATATATATATATATATATATATATATATATATATATATATATATATATATATATATGGGTCTACTTTGTTTCGTTGAATCTCATTTCTCTGAATTTCATTTCACACCGACCACTTTGCTGAAAACTCAAGTTACTGAAAACTAGTATCACTGAATCTCATTTCACTGAACTGCAGTTAGTATATATGGCACTGTGTAGAGTACTGTAAGGCAAGTAAAAGGTATATGCCATTTTCCCTACTATAGTTTGATCTTGGAGTTAGTATACATAGTTGGGAGTTGGGAAAACACCCCCTCACAATGTGGGGTGTGGGGGCATAACCTCCCACTTATTTTGAGTACATATTGTCTTCTGGAGAGAGTTAGTCACTGCTGTTGCAACTATGCATGTCTATTGTTTAAAATGTATTGTTTTGAAGTTTTTGGTAAAATGCAATATAAAACAAACAAGGTAGGGGACTATGCCCCCCACACCCCCCTAACTATATATACTAACACCAGGATTGCACTACAGTGGGGAAAAGGGCATATACCTTTTACTTGCATTACAGTACTCTACACAGTGCCATATATAATAAGTTCAGTTCAGTGAAATGAGATTCGGTGAAATGAGTTTTCAGTAATTTGTGTTTTCAGTGAAATGGTCTTGGTGAAGTGAAATTCAGTGAAATGAGATTTAACAAACCATAGTAGACCCATATATATATATATATATATATATATATATATATATATATATATATATATATATAAATAAAAATGTAAATGTTCGTTTGTTCAAAATCTTAAAGCTTCGAAAGTTCTTCACTGATTGCTTTGAAATTTTCACACAATGTTTCATTCGAATACGCGCGTGTTTTTATATACCTACTATTATATAGATGTCACACGTTGCATTCAAATATGCGCGTGTTTTTATATACCTACTATGGATTCTATATATTTGTATACAAATATGCAATTTTATATGTTTTTCTTATAACTTTCTTACTTCTTTTTCAGTGCAATTGATCTGCTTTAGTTCATCCAAATAATGCCTCGCAGAAGATCAAACTTAGGTTGTCGTACTCGCGGAGTGGAAGCAGTGCGATGAGTAATTGCAAATCAAACTGAGGAAGAACGGGCATCAGCGAACGAGTGAAACAGACAAACAATGGCTCATATACGTGCCAAGTAAGCAGCAGAGCAACGTGCAGCCAGACTTGAGGATGCATGGTTGTGAACACGGCAATCACATTCTGCAGCTTCAGATCTGCTTCGTTCTCCTCGATCGACACCAGCGGATGAAATAAATGTTTGCCTGAAATACTCTACTTTGCGGCAAAACATAAAGACGTTATAATTATCTACAAATATGCGTGTCCAGCTGCAAAACGATCAATCAGCTGAGATATTCTCACATCAATTGCTGGAAATTGGGAACGGAAAGGTTCCGGTTGATCTGACCTCAGGACGAATTTCATTGCCTCATAACTTCTGCAATTTAGTGACGTCAAAAGAAGAATTGGTTGAAAAAGTATTTCCCAATATTCAAACCAGTTATACGAATCACGATTGATTGACTGAACGAGCTATTCTTGCGGCCAAGAACAAAGACGTCTACGAACTTAACAATATTATTCAGTCTAACATTCAAAGTGAGGCAGTCACATACAAGTCCATTGACACTGTTGTGGAAGCAGATGAAGTGGTTAATTATCTAACAGAATTTTTGAATTCACTTGATCTGCCAGGGATGCCACCGCAAGTACTGCAATTGAAAATTGGCGTGCCAATTATCATGTTGCGAAATATCAACCAGCCAAAGCTTTGCAACGGCACGTGGCTTGCAGTAAAAAAATTAATGAGCAATGTCATAGAAGCAACAATCTTGACAGGACCTTTCAAGGGTGAAGATGTCCTCATTCCTTGCATTCCTATGATTCCAACGGATATGCCATTTCAATTTAAGAGATTGCAATTCCCAATTTGATTGGCGTTTGCAATCACCATCAACAAAGCTCAGGGCCAATCTTTAGAATTGTGCGGTTTAGATCTACACACAGATTGCTTCTCACATGGACAATTATATGTTGCATGTTCTAGAGTCGGCAAACCAGACAATCTCTATATCTGCACAGACAATGGAACAACAAAAATGTTGTATACCCACAAGCATTGTGAAATTAAACATATTAGAAACATACACTTTCTCTTTTCTTTCTTTTCCATTTAACCAGACTGAGCCACAGCAACGCGTGCCGGGTACAGCTAGTATATGTGTATATATATATATATATATATATATATATATATATATATATATATATATAGTTATATGGGCTTATTTTGATGTGTGGTTTATCATTGGGTTCTGATTAACTTGTTCCTAGAAAATTCTGCCAAACTATAATCTAAACCAAATGCACAGAAGGTTAATTGCAGATTATATGGAAGCAAAACAGTCACTTTGTAAAACTAACTGGAGTGAGGTGCTAAGTGAAAAAACTGTAGATGGAATGTGGAAAGTTTTGAAAGAGAAATTGTTTCAATGGAAAAACATCAAAAAACATGTTTAACATCAGGATCTAGGCATACAACATCAGGGGGATATATTTCCATAAGAACAAGATACCTAATTAAGGTAAGAGCCAAAAAATATAAGGAATGGAAGAGATGTCGAACTACAACTTTGAAAACTGAAATAAACAAGCTGGACAAACAGATTAAGCATGGTGTGAGACAAGATCAAGAAGAAAATTGAAGAAAATTTTCATAAAGATATTGAGCATAATAGGAAACCTCTTTAAAGATACATAAGATGTGGAAGGAGTAAAGACACAAAAACTGATAAACTGTGTGCAGATTCTAAATTTTATTCACACAGCAAATTATAGCTATATTTACAAAATCTTATGCAAAACAGTTTGGCTCCACAAAAGAGGTGATAAGTTGCCCTAGTGACGTCCAGGTAACCTCAGAAACTAGAATCAAATTAGATTATATTGAAAAAGAACTACACAAACTGGATCCAAACAAAGCATAGGGAGGAGACAGAATTAGTAACAATGACATGAGAGCACTTTAGCAAGAACTTATGGTACCATTATATCTATTATTCAATAGGTCATATAAATATGGGGAGATTCCTCAAGATTGGAGGCATGCGCTTACTAAACCTGTCTTTCAGGGAAAGGGGAGCAGGACAAACCCAGAGTCATATACACCCATAAGTCTACTTTCATGTTGTGGAAAAATAATGTAGAAGGTAATATTGGATAATTTATGTTCTATAATCATATAATAACAGCTATGAATGAAAAATGGTGCTGTGATATAATTTATATGGAGATTGCGATATAGTGTGGATCGGGGAATTTCCCCTATTACCCACTATAGTGCAATCTCAGAGTTGGTATATATAATTTGTAGGGAGTATGGGGGGATGTAGGGGGGCTTGACCCCCTGAAAAAAGTAGATTTTTGCTGTTTTGCTTTGTTTCAGTTTTTGGAAAGTTGAACATATATTCTCAACCATATGAAGTTCGAGTTTCCCAAAAACTGATATTCTGGCATAAATCTATACATATATATATATATATATATATACACACATATATATAAATATATATATATATATACATATATATATATATATATATATATATATATATATACACACACATATATACATATATACATATACACACAAGCGCACACACACATGCACACACACACGCACACACACGCACACACATACGGACATGCACACACACACATACGCACACACACACACACACACACACACACACACACACACACACACACACACACACACACACACACACACACACACACACACACACACACACACACACACACACACACACACCAACACATGCACGCACACACATGCATTTATATATGGATACATATAAATATATAAATGGGTCTACTAAAAATAAAAAAAAACACCCAAATGTCATTCTCTCTAATATCAACAACAAAACAAAAAAACGTTGTCAACAAAAACATTAGCATGTCAGCACGCATGTTCCAAGAGATAATCTTACAACATGCACATTAAAAGCACATAATCATACTCACTGAACTGGGAAAGGACACATTCCCAACCCAAACATTGTAGTGATCTTGCCCTTTTGTCGCTCATCTGTTATACAGCTACAGTTGACTATATTACTGGCTCTCATATGTATGTATCTACAATTATCTATATCTATATCTATATCTATAGCTATAGCTATAGCTATATCTCTTTAAATATACCATAAGCTTGTTTTCTCTCACTTCATATTGCAATTACTATTTCTGTTAGAATAACTTACCTTTAATTTCTCTACAAACTGTCTAAATTGTGTCTAAGTATTATTTGATTGGCATATGCCTTGTATAAATTCTTAACCAATATTTTTACATTATGTCTAATTTGTTATAATTATTTAAAGTGAAGATGTTTTTGCTTTATTTTTCAAGATTGTAAAATTTTTGTTCTCAAAATGTTTTGTAGTAATGTGGAGCTTTTCTCCACAGGCCTCCGCTGAAAATGGGCTTCTATCCAATCGGACTTTCCCAGTAATCAAATGTCAATAAATAAATGCATATCTATAGGTTTACCATTACAAAGGCGAAATACACTTGTGTGATTGCTCACATGAGTGAATCGTAACTTCGAAAAACAAAACCGCAACAGTTTCCAATGTTCGAAAATCAGCAAATCAAAATGTAGATTTGCTGATTTTCAAACATAAATGTCGAAAAAAATGTAATGAAGTGTAAAGCAGGGGTCAAGCCCCCTGCACCCCCTTGTGAGGGGCTGTGCCCCCCACACCCTCTACTTTAATATTCTACCTCCAAGATCGCACTACAGTGGAGAAAGGGACCACTTTCTGATCCCCACTATAGTGCAATCTGCCCCAAAATGCCGAATCTGCAATTCATTGCACATTCGAATCTTTTTACGTTCAAAGTTTGCAAACTTTGCAAATGTCCTTTCGAACATTTGCTGTTCACCCATGTGCAAAATTCACACATGAAGATAAACCTATCTATATGTATATATTTTTTAGGTTAAGGCTAAGAGTTTAAGCTAAAATGACAGTATGCATAAATATCACTATATTTTGAATAAAGTTAAAACTGAGTCAACACTGATTTCTGGTACTTCTTTGTTATACCCTTTATTCAGTGACCACTGATGTTCTTGTCTGAATTTTGTTCTTACTGCAGGGCCAAGTTATTTCCTGAGTGATATTGTCCTGTGACATTTATCAGTATGTTGCCAGTCTAACAAACTGAACAGAACACTTAGCATGCTAAAAAATAAATTTCATTAAAATAAAACATTTCAAGCACAGAATGCCACATGCCAGGGCTGGTAGGGGGATACCTATTGATTAAAGAGATAACCATAAACATATCATAAAGCCAAGTAAAAAAGAAGAAGCCTTAAATAGTTCAGATGCTAAAAATGTTAACATGAAATATTAAAAATAAATATAACTAAGGCTTATGTTACGTTAGGATGCATACACTATAAGAATTAATAGAAAATAATTACATCATGTATTTTGCAGGGAAGAAGTTGGCTGTGCCTGCCCACTGTGATGCGGGGGGCATCTTTCTCCACTGTAGTGTGATCTTGGAGTTAGAATATTAAAGTAGGGGGTGTGGGGGGCACAGCCCGTCACAAGGGGGTGCAGGGGGGCTTGACCCCTGCTTTACACTTCATTACATTTTTTTCGACATTTATGTTTGAAAATCAGCAAATCTGCATTTTGATTTGCTGATTTTCGAACATTGGAAACTGTCGTGGTTTTGTTTTTCGAAGTTACGATTCGCTCATGTGAGCAATCGCACAAGTGTATTTTGCCTTTGTAACGGTAAACCTATGTACATGTGGGCTATCTAAACATACTAACTCCAAGGTCACACTAGCACAAAGTATTTTTTGTGGAAGTAGTCAAAGTATTATTCTTATTTTTAGATAGTAAAACCTTGGAGTTAGTGTATGTATATAGATAGGTAGGTAGGATCCCACATTATCGAGTGCAGAAGGCATAGTTCCTCAATAAATAAATAACTGATTTTATTGTATGTAAACCTTATTGTTATAATCTGTAAGTATATCTTTGTTTTCTTATAGTTTTGAATTTAATATTCTTCCTAGTCTGCTGTACAAATTAATTGTAATTATTTGTTAAACATATAATTCTGAATGCTAGTACACAAGGTCCTACAGAAGCCAATAAATCTGTATATGAATCACAGCAATTAATAGATACACAGCTGCAGTTTTGCAACCATTCACTATGTTTATGAACTTTTATGCTTAACATGTATTATATAGTCTTATGGCTAAATATTTCACCCCACCCCCACCTGAACCACCTTAATAATGTGTGCTAACCCTAACAATGCTCCAACCCTAACCCTGCACCTTATCTTAGAAAAACCCTTTCCATAACATAACCAATGTACAAGATTTGCTCATGAAACAGAAATGTGCATCAACCAGCATGCACAATACTTAAACTATCCCGTTGTCCTAATCCTAACCTGCCAATCCTCCCACAGACACTTTCCCAGACATAATGCTAGCCCACTTACCTCTGTCTACATTGTAAACTGTCAGCATGTTGACCTTTCAACATTCTGAGTGTCTACATTCTGAACTGTCAGAATTCTGAATGACAATGCCTTGATATAGTATACATCCTGTTATCTCTTGTTTTTAGTTATGCAGATTCAGTAGATTTGATTAACCTCTGAGTCAAAAACACTCCCCAGGATTCACTAAACTCTATGTAGGGATAGTGTTATTCCTACATGGAGTGAATGGTGTTCACACCTGCATAGCCTTCTCAGCAGTGCACCTTTCATATTAATGAAGGTGCACTACTAAGAACGGATCTGCGGACACAAACACTGAATGAGTGCAGGGGGCATGTTGCAGTAGTGCTCGCAGATCCAACACACCCCCTGCTCTCTCAAAGTGCCATATGGCACTTTTTGAATGTTTTCGCGGACACACTGTCAATGGAAAGGAATGCAGGGTGTGTGTGACAGGTACTGTCACACAGCCCCTGCATTGTGAAAGTGCCGTACAGCACTTTACAATGCTTTCAGTGTCCACGGACACTGAAAGCTGGAGAATGAATGGGAAGCAATGCAAGGGGTGTGTGACAGAACTGTAACACACCCCCTGCATTGTCAAAGTGCCATACGGCACTTTACAGTGCAAGTGTGTCCTCAGATACACAGCCATTCCTGTAAACCTATTAGTGCTCAATCTCTGGACAAAGGGCAATCAAATGGGGGGACAAAGGTGCAAAGATATGGACATATTTTAAGTACAGCTCTCATAAACTTAGAATGTTGATAAAGGAACAGGGTTTGTATTAACATACATTTTCTGAAGGATTGGAAGTCTGAAACTCAAATGTATGCCATTATTTAGTGATTTCAATCCTGATATTGCTCATACAGAAAGTTGATAGAATGACAGGTAGTGTATTACCAAATATGAATTAGCATTAGTATTAATATATGTAATTAAAGTCTTTGTATTCATTTTCTTCCATTATAAGTGAAGTTTAAGCGTAGCTGAGCAGGTTTGCATGTCACAGTGCTTTGCTCAGCATTGCTTAAACATCTTATAGGAGCTAAATACAAATGTATAGCTAAATTCCACAATGGTGAGATAGCCTAGTGGTTAGAGTTCTGGCTTTGCATATAGTAGTTCATGGTTCCAGTACCAAGATGGGCCCTTCATTTGTACATGGCAAAGCATTGTTAAAAAATATTTTTTAATTTTAAATGATGTAGTAATTTATATTTTTTAACCAACGTAGTGTAGCTGGTCCATAATTGAAGTGTCAGTGGATATATGCTGTGATACCCCCAGTAAACACAAGTGTCCCATACAGTACAGTCACACTCCAAGGTAATGTCATTAAAGCACATGGGGGTTGTCATGTAAAGTAAAATATATACACTTAATAAAATGTCAGTAATGAGTAATTAATGTCCAATTCAAAATTGTTTTTGACCTGAAAACTGAAACTGCATAGGTGGGAGTACAGCCAGAACCTGTTGCAGTTTGCTCTCTGCAAGAACTATGTCTGGTGTTGGAGAGGGAGCGTGCTTTTGGGCACAGTGCTGGGGCATCTTGGAGTCCAGGGTCATGGCTGGGTGTCTTGTGAAAGACCATGACCACAGACTGCTGCAGGGTCAGTATCAGTGCTCACAGTAAAAAATGGAGGCCTGGGACCATTTGGCACATGATCTCACCAGTGCTACTGGAATACCCTGAACTGGTGAGCGGGTATGGCATTATTTCAACCTAAAGCATAGGAAGGGGGTGCTCTTGACCCAATGGATCCAAGAATCTTGAGATGGGGATGCCCCAGTAGTGAGTTAGTATCTTACCCATATAAGTTCCAAAATCTAGCCTGAGTATGTGATAGACATGCATGCCTAATGTTTTCTTCTTTCCCCTACAGCTGCAGAAGAGAGGGCTAGCAACCTTAACGCCCATGCTGACAAACTGGCAAGGTTGTGACGAGCGGCTGGTAAGTACAGATTTATCTTGCAGTACATAGTGTAATAAATAAGAAGGAGTACACTGTTTACTGCCAGTAGGTACAGTGTGTTCTGAGTTTACTGAATAAATAAAAAGTTTGTCAGACCAATATTGCTCTACAAGATATGCAGTAGTACTGAATGTGCAATATAAACTATAAGAAAGCATTGTGTCATGTTACTCAAATAAAGATTTGTGCCACAAACTGTTGTGTTTAATCTGGTTTGTTGTTGAAGAAATAGAATGTGTAAAACAAGATATAAATGAAATATGAAACATGACCTGCACTAACATCTGAACCTTGATTAGTAATGTGTAATGGATTACAGTATGTCCCCTGCAGCATTGCCTTGTGTTAACCTTTGCATTTCAGATCGATGTAATCCTGAATGTGGGTATGCTGATGCAGACAAGTATGAGAGTGTAAGAGGTGGGGACTGGAAATATAATGATGTCCAATATTCACATCTACTGGGGGTTAAGTGTGTACACCTGCTTTTAAAGGATTAATACACAGTACAATAAGTATCTGTCAGGCATGTATGTTCAACTGTCACTACAGTCTTTGGTGACACTCCACTTAGATTACAAGGTCAGACTGTCTAACCAAGTGAGTATTAGGCAGAAATCAGTCAAGCAAGTGACAGTGGTTCCCCAGTAGCTCAGTGTGTTGAAAAATAGATCTGTTGTTCAGTTTTGAACACACAGATCATGGTTTGAATCCAGGGAGTGGTACTAAGATGTGTGAATATTTACAGACAACTAATCGTGAATATATGTACAAATAGTCAGGTAGTGTTAACATATATTTTCTCCACAGGTTTTACAGGTAAAGAAATCTTTGCAGTAGCTGTATGATGGGTATACTAATAAACTTGGTGTCCAAATGTTCCAGTGTTCAACTCCATGCCTGCAAAAGACAGCAGGATAGGTACATACACAATGCACTCTTCACAATACATGTCTCTCAACTGTCACACTGTCATGGCTAGTGATCACTGTTGCCAATAACCTTGGGCATAGATATTACTCTAGTTGAAGAATGCCAGTAGCACACTCACATAGCATCAGTGCAGGCTGCACCTTGTTAGTCATATATGTAACTTTGACATGTACAAGTCCCCTCCAGCCATGTACCCAGAGTACTCACACTTTGCCCCATGTCATTCCAGCTTGACAGTTTAACAGTTATGTATGTGCTACAGAAGCTATGGACCACAGGTAAATGTAAAGTGAGGGCAGATCTGTAGAGGATTGAGCAGTACTGTAGTGAAAAATAGAAACCTGTACAGTTGTTAATGGACTTTTTTCTCTACTCCACCTCTTATGTGCATCAATAATTATCCATATACTATGGGTATGTTGTTTTCAAAATCTAATGTTGGGACTTATGTTCTATTATTGTTCATATATTAAATTGTTCATATATTAACATAATGTGTTCAAATACCATTGTTGGTGGCTTGTTGCCACACATTTAACTGGCATGCCGTTAAAATTCTGACTATTATTCCATATATGCATGTGTTCTGTTTGCTATGCAATTGTATGAATTCCACTCTTCTGGGTTAATTGGAACACCCATGCATGCTGTTATAACTAATTTTGAAATGTTTTGTTCCTGACTAACCAATCCATTTTGTCAAACCTCAACACCAAAGCACTTTTGAGAAGGCCAATCCCGGCGGATCCACCTGTCCCACCTCATCTGGCAGTGGCACCAGGCCTCAGCACGTCTGGGACCCAGCCTGGAACTGCCCCCCTCTGCTGTTCCTGCAACACCTTTGGGTGGAACCACCTCAGGGGATGGGACCCATCTCTCCCCTGGGCGTGGGTGCAGAGAGGAACCAATCACCCACAGGAAGTTCTGGGTTTTGGTGCGCAGTGTCATCCTCTCAGAGTTAGATGCATGCTTGTGCCAGATCGAGGGCAAACTGTAGCATCTCGAGGGGCAGCCTGCTCCTGTTGTCTAGCCCCCAGCACACCACCTTCAGGGCCGTGAAGATGCAATGGTGACTGCCCATGGGTGGGGATCTCAGTCCCGCAGTATCCATTTGGGGGCTCATTGCCTATGATTCCCAACCAGCTTCCCCATCCAAAGTGTTTACCCCCCTCATGTGTTATATACCTCCCCTGTCTGCTGTCTTGTGTGTATTGTCTGTCTGTGAATGCAATCTATCCTACTCAACCTACCTCCCCAAACATACCTACAGCCCATCCCCAACATCCCACTCTCACCTTAAAAAAAAAAAGGCATCTGTCTCACAAAAAAGTCATTGCCCCATACATAGCTCTACATTTTGCCCCAGTGTACAGTGATGTAAATCAATCTACCCTCAAATTACTCCACAAATGTATGTTGCCAAAACCCTGTGGGGTGTGAAGCTGTAAATTCCAAATTTTCCACATCATTCACAGCTGTTGTTGCAGAAGAAATGTAGAGCTATGGTCCTTTCCTACACCTGTCCTGCACATCCCTAGCTGCTTTTCCTAATGTTTTACCTCCTGCTTGCCCCCATTTCACCACTTTCCTATCACCCTTTTTTTTTTCTTTTTTTTGAAATTAGCATGGGTTTAAGCGGGAATCATCATCTTCTTTTGGCTGTTCCCATTAGGGGTCGCCACAGCGGATCACCTGTTTCCATTTCTTCCTGTCCTCTGCATCTTGCTCTGTCAAACCAACCACCTGCATGCCCTTTCTCACCACATCCATAAACCTTATCTTAGGCCTTCCTCTTTTCCTTTTACCTGGTAGATTCATCCTTAGCATCTTTTTCCCAATATACTCAGCATCCCTCCTCAGCACATGTCCAAACCAATGTAATCTTGCCTCTCTGGCTTTGTCTCCAAACCTTCCAACCTGGGCTGACCCTCTAATATACTTATCCCTAATCCTGTCCTCCCTCGTCAAACCCAGTGCAAATCTTAGCATCTTTAACTCTGCCACATCCAGCTCAAACTCCTGCCTTTTTGTCAATGCCACTGTCTCCAACCCATATAACATAGCTGGTCTCACTACCCTCTTGTAGACCTCCCCTTTCACTCTTACAGGTACTCGTCTGTCACAAATCACTCCTGACACTCTTCTCCACCCACTCCATTATACCTGTACTCTCTTCTTCACCTCTCTTCCACACTCACCGTTACTCTGAACTATTGACCCCAAGTATTTAAACTCACCCACCTTCGCCACCTCTACTCCTTGCATCCTCACCATTCTTCTATCCTCCCTCTCATTCACACACATGGATTCTGTCTTAGTCCTGCTGGCCTTCATTCCTCTTCTCTCTAGGGCATATCTCCATCTCTCCAGGGTCTCCTCCACCTGTTCCCTACTTTCACTACAGATCACAATGTCATCTGCAAACGTCATAGTCCATGGGGACTCCTGTCTGATCTCGTCTGTCAACCTGTCCATCACCATTGCAAGTAAGAACGGGCTCAGAGCTGATCTTTGATGTAACCCCACCTCCACCTTAAACGCATCCATCACTCCCACCGCAGACCTCACAGCTGTCACACTACCCTCGTACATATCCTGTACCACAGTTACATACTTCTCTGACACTCCTGACTTCCTCATACAATACCACAACTCCTCTCTAGGCACCCTGTCATATGCTTTCTCTAAGTCTACAAAAACACAATGCAACTCCTTCTGACATTCTCTGTACTTCTCCATCAACACTCTCAGAGCAAACATTGCATCTGTAGTGCTCTTTCCCGGCATGAAACCATACTGCTGTTCACTAATCATCACGTTCCTTCTTAACCTAGCTTCCACTACTCTTTCCCATAACTTCATGCTGTGACTGATAAATTTAATCCCTCTGTAGTTACTACAGCTCTGCACATCACCCTTATTCTTAAAATCAGTACCAAAACACTTTTTCTCCATTCCTCAGGCATCCTCTCCCTTTTTAAGGTTTCATTAAATAATCTGTTTAAAAACTCCACTGCCATTTCACCTAAACACCTCCATGCTTCCACAGGTATGTCATCTGAGCCAACAGCCTTTCCATTCTTCATTCTCTTCATAGCTATCCTTATTTCCTCCTTGCTAATCCATTGTACTTCATGATTCACTATCTCTACATCATCCAACCTTCTCTCCCTCTCATTCTCTTCATTCATCAACCCCTCAAAGTACTCTTTCCATCTCCTCAACACACTCTCCTCACTTGTGAGTATGTTTCCCTCATTATCCTTTATCACCTTTACCTGCTGCACATCTTTCGTAGCTCGGTCTCTCTGTCTAGCCAATCGGTACTCAGCGGGAATAAGCAGCGCTAAGAGAAGCTAAAGGGACTAAGCACCTCTTGGCACTGCTTAGTGTCATGCAAACCCATACAAACCCGCTTACAATTGTTTAAAACTGCTTTAATCACTCTGTCTCAATCAGCCCCTGTTCTGACCAGCAACAAAATAAACAGCTGTGGCAGGTCTTGAACACAGGACCTTATACACTACAGTCATAGCAACATACCACTACACCATATGAGATATGCAATTTACTCATACTTTTGTAAATATATCATGCATTCTGGTCATTTAACTTTAGTGAAAAAAAGTCATCACTGCCAAGGTTTTGACCTAGGACCCTGTGCACTATAACCATAGCAATGCACCACTACATCATCTGAACCACAAGACTTCCCTATGCTTTTGTAAATATATCATGCATTATGGTCATCTAACATAAGATAAATAACTCTGTGGAATCTGTAGTGCTGTTGTATACACACACACACACACACACACACACACACACACACACACACATATATATATATATATATATATATATATATATATATATATATATAAAAGTGCAGTCATACATTTCAACCTATTAGAGCAAAAAATTTGGACAAAGCCATTAAAGAAAAGTGGAAGAAAGGGCCAAAAATAGAGGCATTTTTTAAAATATTGCTCTTACAAACTTAGAAGGTTAATAGAATGACCTGTTTTACATTACTATGGATTGTCAAGAAGAGTATGTGGCCTGCAGCTGACATGCTGATAGTTATATATTGAGTTATATCTATTTAACATGGTTTTATGGAATAAGTTTTATTGTCATTTATATGTAAAGGTTAATCGTAGCTGACCGGGTTGGCACAGCATGGTGCTGTGCTCAGCAATGCTTAAATGAAAATAAAGAGGTATATATAGCAGTTTAATAGCAGATTCTCATTGGCTGAATGGTTAGGACACCAGAACTTCTACATGAAGTGCAAGGGTTGATTCCTGGTCATTCAGCTTTTCACACATGATAGGGAAATGTTGTAAATGTTTTGTATTTCTTTTGTATACATTGTAATATGTTAACTGTGGTGGTTCAGCCTGACCAGAAGCCTATTTGCAGTGGAGTCCCAAGTATAAAAGCCCTAGTTACACACAAGTATCCAATGCAGTACAGTGACAGGAACAGATAACATAATGAAATGCATAAGTTTAGGAGATATAATAAAATAGTGTCACTGGATGTATGACATGAAATCCCCCATGTAAACACAAGTGTCCCAGACACTACAGTCACACCCCAAAGTAATGTAAAAAAAGCATGTCATGTAAAGTAAAATATGTACACTTAATGTATATCAGTAAGGACTGATTAATGTGCAATTTGTTAATTGTCTAAAAATGAAAACTGAGTAATGCTTAGCAGTTCATTGCTTTACTTACCCAGTTTGAGCATTGCTAAGAAGTAGAATTGTAAGCAGCATTCAGCCCAGCTAAGCGGATTTGCACACTGCTTGGTCTGGTGGACTGACCTTGGTGATGCCATACATTATGATGCTCATGTCGTGGATAGACGGTGGGGTGAGGCATTGCCATTGCTCGCCTATGCAATGTCTGTGCTTGAGCATAAGGTGGGTGTAGGGCATCAGCCACATGGACGCAGGTCATTACCAGGATCAGCTGAGAGTCCATGTGGCCATACACATTCATAATCCCGTAGTGGCAGTACCACCAGCAGTACTGAATGGAAGGTGCTGTCAACACCACAATGGAGCAGGCCATGGGCACGTGGTCCTGGCCGGTTCCATCAGGGACATGGATGCAGCAGACACCAGTTGCCATCGGGGAGTAGTACTGCATCTAGCCTTGAGCCTGGTGGTGGCAGTGATTCTTCTGGCAGAACCAGTTCCCATGTCCGTGGCTGGAGACAGTGAACTGTACATCTTGTCATGTACAGTCCACGGCTGTCCAACATACCCCTGTGTAGGACAACCACATGCCTTGTCTGTGTGCATACAAACACTCACACAGTTCTATCATGGGCAGGTTGCCACCACTCATACACAGCTCCTCTGCATGGCCCAGTTGAACACCACCCCTCCAGACACACACACACACACACACACACACACACACACACACACACACACACACACACACACATGATGTCAACCATATGGCCCAGCCTTGGCCTCATACAATCCCACAGCACACCCTGTGCATGTGATGATACCTGTGCCACATCCCTGTTATCCATAACATCAATGTATCTCCAAACACCATCATATTGGGTGACTTCAACTACCCGAATATAGACTGGGAACATTACTCAAGCCCTAACTTTCTAGCCCAACGGTTCCTGGAGTTCATAAATTCAAATGCCATGGAACAGCTAGTCACTGTTCCCACGAGAGGAGAAAATATACTAGATCTCATTGTCACAAACATGGGGACAAAATGCTCCACACCGGAAGTATATCCCTCATTGGTGAGATCTGATCATAAACTAATCTCACTGGAAATCCACATCCCGCCCCACCCCAAACAAAAGACCATAGTGAAGAACTTCTCTAAAGCAAACTTCACACTACTCAAGACTGGTGTGGTATCCTTCAAGGCCCCTGAGTCAGAGGAAACCAAAACCCAAGCTGCGGAAGCCCTTACAAATGCCTTCTATGAACACCTCCAGGACTGCATGGATCAGGCAATCCCAAATAAAACCAAGACTCTTTCCACAAAGGGCAAACGTCCAGTCTGGTGGACCCCAGCCATTAACAAACTTTACAATAAGAGGAGAAAGCTATTACATGATAGAACAAAATCCATAAAAGGGAAGTCACCCTGATCATTATTAGTAAAAATTACGAGCACTCATAAAATCAACTAAGGCCAATTTTGAGAGAAAATTGCCATGGATTCAAAGGACAATCATAAGGCCTTTTTCAGCTATGTTAGGAACCTGGGTGGAAACTCACAGATATGCTCAGAATTAGTCCAAAATGATACAAAAATCACTGAACCCACAGACATTGCCAACATACTGGCAGACAGGTTCAGTGCAAACTTCACCCTCTCCCCTAAAGGAGAGATAACTATCCCAGCCGAGTGTAGCCTCCCGGACATCTCAAATGCGCAGGTGAAAGCTGCTCTCTAAAGCTAAAAACACAGCATCAATGGGACCGGATGGTGTCCCGGCTGTGTGCTACACGAGCTAAATGAGGAATTAAACCCGCACATAAGGCAGCTGTTTAATCTCAGCCTTACCACAGGATACGTGCCCAAGGAGTGGCGTCGGCAACTGTGGTCCCACTCCACAAAGGTGGCGCTCACGGACCCTGGTAATTACCGCCCATAAGCTTAACAAGTCTAGTCTGCAAAGCTATGGAGAGGATCATAATGGAGCTCATAAACAAAGATATAGGGGACTTGCAGACATTGGACCCGACCCAGTTTGGCTTTGTCAAGGGAAGATCATGCCTTTTGAACTTGGTCGACTTCTTGAAATAGTCACCAAGGCCATTGATGAGGAAAGGCAGTCCATACAGCCTACCTTGACCTTGCAAGGCTTTTCGACACAATACCCCACTGGTATTGTAGAAAAACTTACCAGCTTAAATGTAAACCCATATGTCACAAGATGGGTTGCAAACTGGCTTAAGGACAGAACCCACAGGGTTAGAGTTGCTGGCGCTGTGTCAGACTCCAAGCCGGTCACAAGTGGTGTCCCACAGGGCTCGGTCCTTGGCCCCTATTGTTTGGCATCTACTTCTCAGAAGTACAGGCCAACATGGGAGGACTTTGGCTGACAAAGTTTGCAGATGACTGCAAACTGGCCATAGTGGAAAGTGCATCGGACACTGATATCCTTCAGAAGGGACTCACGGAAACAGATAGCTGGTGCCAGAGCCATGGCCTGAAGTTAAACGCCAAAAATGTATAGTCATACCCTTCGGGAAAAACAAGGTAACCCTAAGCTACCATATAGGTGGCAATCCACTAAGCACAGAAGAGGTTATCAGGGACCTGGGGACCCAGGTTGACAGTGGCCTTTCTTTTGACACTCACATTGCTAAAGTGGTTAGAAAGACCTTCTACATTGCCCACCTGATCATGAAGGGATTCACATCCAGATCTAGTGAGGTCATTGTTCCCCTGTACTCTTCACTTATCAGACCAATGATCGAGTACAATGCCCCATTAGGGATGTATCTCACCCGACATCTGCAGCAATTGGAGAGACCCCAAAAGTTCCTCACCAAAAGGATAAAGGGACTCCAAAATCTGTCATATGCTGCCAGATTGAAGAAACTCCAGCTCTATTCAGTCGCATACCGTCTGCTCAGAGGTGACATGTGCCTGACATACAAGGCCATGTCCAACCGGAATTAATGGACATGCTCCACCTCAAAAATCCAAATCCACCAAAACCACTAGAGCAAGCGACTTAAACCTTAGCACGGATATAAATAGGACGTGCTGGAGGGATAGATTTATCACTCAGAGACTCCCTATGCTGTGGAATAAAATCCCGGTCCATGTGAGGCAGAGCACCTCGCTGACTCTGTTCAAGAGAAATCTAGACCTGTGGATGGGAGATCGTAGGTTTACCCCGGGAATCATCTCTGGGTCACTGCTGGACAGAGGCACAACAAACTAATGGGCACAGTATTTTTTCATATAAGGGGTGGCGTAAGCCACAATAATTTGGGCTAGGCTTATAAATGCCTTAGGGCAGATAGCCTAGTATAAACCTATGAACCTATGAACCTAATCAATGCAGGGACATGCTAATATGGGTCTGATGCACAGGGTGAATATAGTACAGTGTAGTAATGTAATGCTGTGTAAGGTGCTGTCTGCTGACAATTGTTATGGATTTACATTGAAGTGTATGTACCTTTTAGCCATGATGCATTATTGCTTTTAGTACTGCTGATGGACTGTAGTCTCACATACTGTATTCTGTTTGTGTTCCAGGTGTCTGTGTGTCTGCAGACTGTGGACCTGCTGACATCACCAATGATGAGTATGGCAGAGTGGAAACACATTGACCTTTTAATAGCTAGGGTGCAGCTGTATATGTACATGTTTACCAGGTGTGTATGCATGCAATAGTGTGTGAGGGACACTGTGGGCAGACAGCGTGACCTTTCTTACATACCCCTTGATACAGCCAGCTAGCCTTCATACATGTCACCTGGGTGTTCTGTAGACCAACAGGCTCATACATACATAGGAGGTTACTTGTGTACTGGCACTAGATCCCTCACAAGCCTAGCCATTACTTTACCCCAACAGATTCACCTATCTTGAGGGCACCAGGTAGTCACAGGGCCTTCACATGTCTACATATTGCATACACATAGACAACACACAATGTGTGTGTGACATTATCAAATGTGGAGTGTAGGACACAACGTATAGTAATGTGACAGTTGGCAGGACATAACATGCCCACAACAAGTGCAACACACAGGACTTCCTCTGATTTGCTACTATGACACCTTCATTGTGTGACTTTACCTCAGCTTACAGTATTTCTCATAACATTAAGGTGCTTCTGATGTGCAATACCTGCTCTATGCTATCAGTACAGAACTGTATGACATGTTTCTTGTCCTACACACTTGGGACCTCTTTTCACTGTTTCAGTTGTGGTCACAGGTGACACCTCGCCAAACATAGATTGCACCCTGTAGAGTGGTACAGACATACCTCTCAACTGTACAGATCTCCACAGAATGTCCAGATTCATGCCTCATATTTTTGGTCCACTTTCTCATAAACCTGTGTTCTTCTGGCAAACCATTGCCAGGTCTTTGCAGGTTGAGTTGCAGACATCATATCTTGCAGACTATCTATGCTAATGCAAGGCCTGTTATTCTACCACCTTTATAAGTTTGCAGAATCAATATTTGAAAAGTGTCCCTATTATGTGGCATTTGTCACCCCATTATTTATGGCTTTATAAACATTTCTTGCTCTAAGAGCTTGGGAGGCATGGGTACAGATGGTGGCCATACATCTGACCTCTGCATATGTCTGCAGATTGTCAGATGCATGACTGATTTCAACTGGTATGCGACTGTCTGCAGCAGGACATCACTCTATGCTTTTCAGGGTATCCCTGTCTATGATTCACTCTCTGTGTGTGTCTCCCTGTGCCTCTCTTTCTCTATCACTGTCTGTCTCTCTATTCCCCATGTCTATGTGTGTATGCTTGCAATATTGTTATATGTTGCCCATATACATGTCTGTTTATCACATGCAACAGATGCAGATATGTCACATATGGGCCACCTACAGCTGGCTGAGGGTAATCCTGTCTGATGGGTGAGGGTAGAATCAATTAAGGTGTACATAGCTGTTTGTATACATCTGTACACAATACAGTGATATAGTTCGATGTGGGTTTAGACATGAGTTGTAATTCTCTAAATGTAGGGGCATGCCCAGTATGACCTTCTATAGTAAGAGTGGGACTCCATTCCAGAGTTAGTTGTACTCCGGTCTGAGGTTTTGTGTGCTGCAGCCATACCTCTCAACCCGTTAGTGCAAGGAATCTGTAAATAGCCTGCAAAATGGAGGGACAATGGCCCAAACATAGGGAGATACTGTAAATATTGTTCTTATTAATATGGGAAGTTGCTAGTGTAACAGGGTTTGTTTTAGCAGACATTGTCTGACATATATGACATCTGACACTGAAATGTATTGGGTCACTACTTACTGACAGAAATCCTCAGATCATCACAGTAATTTACCTGAGATATATGAGATGTATGATGCACAAACTGAAAATATGAGCCAAACTACAGACATTCTTGCCCAGTCTGGCCAGCTGAGAGGTGTAGCTATAGCCAATTGGCTGATGAAGCTGTGTAAACAGTCAAGTACCTTAGTGATATACTGGCTCGGGATTACCTGCTTATGTGTTATTCTTCTTAACTCTAAAAAGTCATATCCTGGTGTGATTCATACCTTTCAACTGTAGAGTTTTTGCAGGGTGTCCAGATGTTTGTCTCATAATTTTGGTCCATTATTCATAAAATTGTAGTTTTCTGGCAAGTTAGTGGCAAATAATTAAAGAATGAAGTTAGAAAATAATGACAGAACATTTGAGGTTCAGACTTCATAACCTTCAGAAAATCTCTTGCTAATGCAAAACCTGTTATTCCATCACCTTTCTAAGTTTGTGAGAACAATATTTAAATATCGTCCCTATTTTTGGGCCTTTGTCCCACTTTTATTTATGACCTTGTTCAGTTGTCTTGCTCTAAGAGGTTGACATGTATGGGTGTGGGCACAAAGTGCATTCAACTGAGCAGAGATATCCATTATACATGTGGTATATTCCACATAACACTGTAATTTCCAGGTATGTCTGTGGCAGAGCAGTATACAGTAATGTGGTGAAGCAGTGACAGACATTTGTTTATAGGTTGATATAATGTTACTAGGCTATTGGCCATGATGCCCTTATAAATCTTGCAGATGAGAGTGTACCCATGTTAGGACATGTCAGCACCCAGAGCCCCTGTACAGCAAGGACACAAGTGGAATCACAGGACTATATTTTCTGTTTCCCATGCACTTATACAGGGAGCACTTCACAAGGGGTATTGCGGCACTCGGCTTGATGTGGACAGGGAGTATATTCCATAGATGGGTGGGTCTGTTGGGCACATATCTGTCACACTAACAAGTCCTAGTGATATCACAGACCAAGTTGATGCTGCAGCTACAGGTTGATCGAGTGGGCCTTGACTTCCAAATGAGTCCCATCAAGGCAAGTTTGGATTGTTTTGTATGCCAGACAGAGATCACCTCTGAGGAGTCTGTATGGAAGTGAGTAGAGGGACAGAGCTGTTAGCCTATCTGTGTAGGGTAGGTGTTTGGGGTCCTGGATTCTCCTGGTGAGGGACCTCTGTGGCCTCTCCAGCTGCTGTATGTGCTTTGTGAGGTACATGCTGAAGGGGCGTTGTACAAAATAATTGGCCTTAAATGGATAGAATACATGGATCTTATGACCTCTTTGTCCCTGGATGAGATACCCTTACTTTTGTGTTGGCCCATCTATTATGCTTTCTGTACAATGGAAGCAACATGGTGCTCAGACTTCAGGTTGCTATCAACCTGGATGGCCAAATGCCTCACTACTTATTGTTTATGTAGGACATTGTTGTTAATGTGATAATATATGGGGATGTCAGTCTCCCCCAAAGGGGATGATGATGCATCTGCAGGCATTTAGCTTAAGGCCATGTTTCTGGCAGCAGTCATTTGTTTTGGTGAGACCCTGTTGTAGGACATCCATATCACTTTGGGTATTGATGACTGTTCCCAGCTTGCAGTCATCTGCCAACTTGGTCAGCCATAGGCTAGTGTTTATGGCCTGCATTTTAGGGCAGTATATCCCATATACCAGAGGCCCCCAGACTGATCTCTGGGGTATGCCACTCATTATGGGTGTACTGCCTGAGTTGGCTATCCCTATTATAATTATGTGGGTTTTATCAATGAACCAGCTTGCTACCCATCTGGTAACATATGGATTGCTGCCTAGTTGACAGAGTTCATGTACTATGGGCAAGTGGGGAATAGTGTGTAAGGCTTTGATCTAGTCAAAGTGGCCAGAGTGCACCATCTGTCCATCATCCATGCCTTTGTTGGCTGTCTCAAGTTATTCAGAGTTCACTGACATACCTCCCCTTGAGAAAGGCAGACTGTGTGGGGTCAAGTATTTGGAGTTTGCCAATGTCCCTGTTAATGAAGTCCATGATAATCCATGATGATCCATAATGATAATACATCAGATAGTTTGTGTTGCTATGTTATTATGAGGCTACATGTTGGCCATAGCTGCCAACCTGTGGACTGAAATCTAGACAGGCCCATATATGACAGTCAGACACAGGCCCACACATGGGGACAGGTTGTTAATACTGCTTTTGCGAACATAGACAGCTGGGAGACCGGTTTGTTATAAGCTTGCTTTTTCTTACGGGTATGACGTCTGCTTCTCCACTGTCTGCCATTGATGTTTTGCTATGTACCTTTCTTATTTGGCACATAGTTTGGCAGATATATACAATGTTAGGACAAGCAGAAGAGATATATGAGGCATACTTGTGATCCTTCTGTGACAGCCTGTCATTCTAGGGGTATGGATGGTGGCCAGTGTCTTGTTGTCAGTGCTGATACAGTAAGGTGGCAGCCATTTAACACCTGGACATACACTGACTTTCAGGTACCTGCTGTCCTACTAGGCACTGTGTAGGTTACTCCGAGCTGTGTACTGTCCATATGTGTGTCCCCCTGTCCCTGACTTGTCCAGCTTTCCTGCAGTGACAGATATTGACTTCTGGACAATATGTACAACTCTTATCGTAGGTGTAGCAGCATGCAAAATAGTTGGCACAGGTCTTGGAACATGGACTCTGCCAACCACAATACTGCACCTAGGCCACTAAGCCACAACCGCCAAGAGTAAGTGCTGCCCACCTCCTGTCAGTATTAACCATGCATATACATAGCTCATTGACCCCTGCGTATTGTGGACATGCTACAAGTTATCAAGTTGATTGGGGCAGCCCTGAGAATGTGTGTTTTGTTGCTATTACCCTACAAACATACATGTTACTGCATTTCTATGGGGGACATTGGTGTGTTGTGGTGGCATACCTGTCAACTGTACACATTTGCACAGACTGTGCAGATGTTGGCTTTACTTTTTGATTCCATTTAGCATAGTGTTTTGCCTGTCTTCGAGAATACTGGCATATCACTAAATACCAAAGGTTAGGATGTAATGGCAGATATTTGAGTTTCAGACTTCCTACCTTTCAGAGACATCATGCAACTGCAAGACCTGCTGTGATATCACTGTGTAAGTCTATAAGAGGACTATTTCAACATTGTCCCTATTTGTGGGCCTTTGCCAGGCATTTCTTAATGTTTTTCTATGGCTGACTTGCTGGGAGAGGCTGAGGGGTGAGTATGGGACCCCAACATTGACATCCATGCATGTGACATGTGACCCCCCCCCAGTTTATTTGTCCTCCACATAAACTACAGTGAGTTTTTTCATCTATGGGACTACTGTATACTCTGCAGAAGCCAGTATTGGGCAGACATTTCCTGTTGTCCCACACAGCTGTCAGTTGTCTGCTGTTATCTTGGTAGGCCACCCCATTCCTTTGCATACATGCAACAATACCTCAGATATGCTACCAAAACGCACTACTACATTCATCTAGTGTTAAGAAGAGTGACTTACCTAGTGCCTGTGGCAGTTGTGAGGACAGTGCTTGAGGGCTGACTCTGTCAGATGCATGCGGTACACGGCCTATACATGTTAAGGTACAGATAGTGTGATATGTGTAGCATCCATTTTACTGTGTGTGTGAGTCAGAGAGAGGTGTTAGTCCCTGGGTCACTAGGGTGTCAGTGTATGTGCTATGCGTTGCCTCTTTTCCAAGGCCAAGGCATACTCGGCATGCCTATGTCTGCCTACAGGGGCAGGCTCAGGGGGTTCCTCCTCCAAGTCCCCCTGTGCCTGTGGAGGTCTTGGCAATGGTGGGGGGCTGTGTTCCCCTTCCCTGTGATGTTCCTGCTGCAGCTATTTCCACAGGATTATATTATGTAGCATGGCACATATTATGAACATGTGCGCACATGTGGCTTGAGAGTACTGAAAGGCTTCACCAGATATGTCAAGGCAGCGGAAGCATGAATTGAGGATCCCAAACACATACTCTATAATGTTCCTAGTTTGTGCGTGTGCCTCATTATGGCATTCTTCAGTGGGTGTGTGTGCGTTTCTGATGGGTGTCATCATTCACAGTTCCAGTGCATAGCCAGCATCCCCCACAAGATGGCCATATGGGGTGTCCCCCCTGGCAAATGCCTAGTACAGCTGTGAGGCATGCCAGATGTGGGAGTCTTGATAGCTGCCAGGGCTGCCAGCACACACATTCATGATAATGCCCTGGGCATTGCACATGGCCTGGCAGTTGATGGAGTGATAGCCCCTGTGGTTGAAGTACACTCTACCGTCTTCACCAGGTGGTGCTTTGATGTGGACGTAAGTGCAGTCTATGGCAACCAGTACCTCTGGGTAGTCTGCTACACAAGGGAAGAGACACATATTGCTGGTCCTCTCCTCAGAGGTACTGAGGAAATAAATGTGCTCACCGGCATATGGTAGCATGGCATCCAAAAACTGGTGGAGTACCCTGTTTGCAGTTGCGTTTGAGACCCCCATGATGTCCCCAGTAGGTCTTTGGAAAGTACCTGTAGCTAGTATACTTAAGGCTACACATACCTTTGTTTCATCGGAGATGGGTTCCCCTCTGTTGGCTCTGGGTCTGAGGTGAGTTCAGCAGAGCTCGGTGAGTTGCTGATGTATGGCCCTGTCCACCTGGAAGCGCTCTAGTATCTCCAGATCATATAGCCCCTGGAAGGTTACCCTGGGTCTGAACACACTTCCTCGGTCTGGGCTGGTCATCAACATTATCCTCATCACCACCCTCAGTCTGTATCACATACAGATGTAGCAAAGCAGCAGCAGCCCCTATCATTTTGTCAGTTAAAATTCCCAATTGTGTACACCAATGGTGCAGAGTTTGTGGGAAAAAAACAGACTGAAAGGTATTTGCATACTTTATACTGGTGTGCTGCAGATTCTGCCTGTGTGATTGGCTGACTATGATACAGTCCACCTATCAGCTATATTATTGAGGGGTTTGAATGGGACACTATGAGTGGTAGAGTCCATATTAGTGATTTGTAGTTAATTTCCTTTATTCTGCTATTTACTTTTTTTTCTCTATTTCTGCTGTGTTTAAGCCCCACAGTGTGCTGTGCAAACCTATGGAGCTAGTGTAAAGATTGCTGAGCAGAAAAGGCCCTCCCCTGGACATGAACATGCTTATCATTTCTTATACCAGCTAAGCATAGCTAAGCAGCCTCAGACACACACCCTTCCTTAGCTGTGCTTAGCTGTGTGCAAATAGGAGCTGCAGAGCTCCAATGTGCTTAGACCAAGCATGACACACCCACTTTTTATGTCAGCTGCTTCTTCTGCTTACACCACCACATTATAGCTCATACATGGTTAGGTACCCACAAACACAGTCTCCCAGTCTGCTATTCAATAAAGTTAGCTCATTTGCATACTCCTATTGGCTTATACCCTAGTTACAACACTACACCGAAGCCTATGTCCTTAGCAACCACTGTTACCTGTTATTGTTGTGTCTGCATGCTGCTCACTATAATAGCAAAATTCATGTTTTACATTTAATTGACTGATTACTGATTTTTAACATTTTCTGCACGATCGCATTTGCGTGTTTCTGTGCTCTGCTTAAACGGCCGAAATTGGACAAAAAAAAATAGATTTTTTTTGCAAATTTAAATACTTTGGTAGCAAATGGCCATAGATTTGGTCACTGGCATGCTTCATAAACATAATACATACTTTACTTTGAGCTGTCATGCCCCCCTTTTTGATTTTTGCAGAAATGTACATGGTTACTAACCGTATACATTTCTGCTGTGGACATGGCTCCAACACGGATGCCTGTCTGCTTGCTGGATCACAAATTTACTTCATTTGCATGGTTTCCACCAGCAAATGAGGTGATTTTTATTATTCCATCGCATCCATGTTGGAATAATGCTGGGAGGCTTGTGCACTCCCCCAGCCTTATTTACTGGATTGCACAGGCTCAGAATTCCATGTTCGAGCTGTGCCACTATGCTTACACAGAGATTAGCTCCGTGTAAACTTTATTAAATCCCAGGGACTGTGATGTTTTTCACAGAGGAGCATTGCACTGTCTTGGTCATCTACATAAGAATAATAATACTCTTGTTAGAAATAATTAATTTTATGACAGCTATAAGGACATCCTGCATTGTGTATTATTAAGCAGCAACAATAATTGCAGAAGAAGCTAAAATAACTGGATTCATATATTGCTTTCACTTATTCAGAAGTCATGTAATTGGGTTTTAATATATACATTAATTATGTCTCAATATTTCATTATTATTTCATAGTTTAGGACATTATTAGATACCATGGAAAACTGTATTAGTTCTTAGCTGGTAAATTGTGCAAATGTGTGCCTATAAAATCAGAAGGTTGGTTTGCAATGTAATAACCATTGCTCAAACCCCAGAAACACTGCTTATTATTTGTCACTGGTTTTTGACTCTGGCATTTGCCTAGCTATAAATAAACGTGTCTGTGAGTACTTGGTCTATATGGTGTGCTATCAACCCAAAAATGTTTCACTTTTTGGTCTAATATTCAGGTGATAAATGGTGCTAAAATGATCCCTTGTCCATTATTTATTCTGATTGTCATATATTTGCAATGCAGGATAGACTGTTATGGAGTCCTGCTTCAAATGGTATACTGCAGTAGTGTTAAGATAAGTTAGATAACAGAAGGGAGACATATCTATCCAAGTCAAACTTAATCAAAAAGGTGGTATTTCATTGACAAACTGCAGTAATTTCTTTAAACATGCATTGAAATGTTGGTTGGAATGTTATGACATAGCTTTGTTCCAGTATAGCTTCAGGCAGATTAATGTGAACAAAGGCTTGACGGCAGAACTGCTGCAAAAATGTCAGAGCACAGACTACCGCAGTTAGTCTGCAACCAGTCCCTGTAGATATGCCAAAGAAAATGTGTCTTATCTTCTAGATTCATCAAGTGTTCTAGTGTGTATTGACTGGGTATAACAAGCAGGGGACATATGCTGCAAAAGGGCTCCTATAAATCTTGTCCAGAGTCCTGTCTTATATAGGCTATATGCATGTAATAACTTGACTAAATATATGTGCTTCCAAGTATCTTCCTGCTTTTAACATAGTTTTAAAAATGACAAAATGTAGAAAAATGAACTTCTGAATCAGAATGTGGGTGACGTTAAAGAATGATTATGCATTCTAGTAATATATCAATGATACGGGACTGTCAGACATATAAGCTGCATTCACAAGAAAGCATGATCACCTTGTTAAATAAGGATTACTTAAAAGGAACATGTATCCTTAAGCACAATAAGCACATAGCAACCATTAAACATGAAGGAGAATTAAATGTAATAGATAGGGTAATGTACATTGTGCAAAGGGACAAACTAGCCTAATACAAGCAAATTATTTTCTTTTTCTAATTTGGATGTAAGTGTCTATGTCAGTGGATGCACATTTGTGTTCCTACAAATGTAACAGAAAAGACCTACTCTGAGATCGGTGAATGTGGTTACCTCTTGTTTCCTACCAGTAAAACCAACAAACATAAAGAAGATGATTATCTTCCCTTAAGAAATACATCACATCCTTTCTTATCCCTGCAAGCATGAGATGCTATAGTGTAGCAAATTGGGTGAATGTAGATACCACCATGAGACTGCAGCTGACAGAAGAATGAAATGTAATTGCTGAAAGTGGTTTGTTATTATACCTAGGTGAATAACGAATAACCCATGAATTCAAGTTTTATAACAAACATATAATTTAGTGCAGCTCAGCTCTGCTGCTTTTTCAATTTATATTTTTTTCCTTTCACTTTTATTTTGAATTTTAGTGTTCTGCAGACTATAAGCCTACCATTCTAAGATGCTTTTTTAAAGTTAATTGGTTTGGACTTGTATATCATTTCTTTATGAAATGCCTAATGAGATCATGTTAGCAACAAAAATTTTAAGTTTAATATATGGTTGCATACTTTTAAATACTAGCAAAGTGATATACTAAAGTCTTCCTTCTCCATTAAAGAAAATTAGCTCTTATTTTCTAATTAATTATAAAGCCTCATTAGAATAGAAATATATGCATAAATGCCATTTCTACCAAATGTGCCACTTTTTAGAAGGTAATTTAGTGCAATTACACATAAGACATCTGTTATAGCATAAAAAATGAAGTCTTATTTTGTGAGCACTTACTACGAGAAAGAGCAGTACACCTTTCTGTTTTTTGTCTATAGATGTGAAAAAAGGAGCATTAGAGGTAGTTTATTTGTGAACTTGTTTTGAGGTAAACCTTTCAATGTTCTGACTCAAACAGTGCATTTTAAGAATGGCATCCATAACCCAAGCTTAAGTCTGTAGATCACGTCATTAAGCTGTTCTGTGGAACAATCTAAGACAGTATATCCTGAGTCAATAGGCTCTTGAAAGATGAGTAGAACAGAAAAACAGAGTTTTAGGTTTCTGAGAAGATCACATGAGGAAATGCTTCACTGATGACATGCAGCCATCTATACATGACAATATCATGCTGATTATGTATTACTCAGGGTCTCATAGTAAACTGTGACAAGCACTAAGGTTAGCACTAAGAAAGCAGTGGTATGATGCAGAGAGAAAGAAAGATGAAGAAATACAGTCTTTGGAAAGAATAACCATCGTTTCCTATGATGCCTAATAAAGACTGGTTTGCAAATATTTTTGTACAAATTTTCCTCTGTTTTGCCTGAGTCACTCCAGTTAGGTCCTATAAGCAACTGTTGTAGGATGTTCGCTATTTTGTTTGAATCTCTTTTGGTAATGAACACCACTACCTAAGATAAATGTATGGACAGCTTTGTTTATTTGTTCATTTATTTACTGGCTAAGTTAATGAATTTTTCTCCTTTTTTTCTCCCCTTTCAGCCACAATCTGAGCTACACAGATGAATTAACATGTATTGGTAATTTAGGGCTGTCAGTCAACCAGCATGATTTTAGGAGGTATCTGAAGTAAGTCCTCACAGTGAGTGAATCTTAGAAATGAACCTTCATCTTGGAGATGTGTGGACTGTACTATCCATAATATAGCTGCACTGAAGTTCAAAACTGTACATTTACCCTGGAGCTTTGGGGACTGTAGTGTCCATCACATATCTTGACAATTCGCTTGTGCTATATTGGTGATTCTGATCAATGGTGTTATATATCTATAGATAGCTGGATACTGATCTGTGTGCATTTCTGAAGGCAAGGTGTTCAAACAGTTTTATTAGTCTAAGGGAAATTTGCATCTCTCTCATGATCCCGTGGTTAATGGAGTTTTGCAAGCATTTTTGGATAGAGAACTATTTTGTCAGGCTCTCATTAGCTGGGTCCTATATGCATCTGTTAAGACCTTATAGGAATTTATTTGACAGTTGAGTGTATAAGGTAGAGCTATGGCTGGCTCACTGGGTGTCCTGAGCACTTCTCAAACTTGTAAAGCTCTTGCATGCTGCAACTGTAGCAAGCTGCTTGCCACAAATATAACTGACACCTTGGTACAGTTGCTAGCACACACATATACAAATGGAAATGCAGGACTGGCATTTATTTATGAAGCGGTAATATTAACACACACTCACATACAAACACATATGCAACATACACAGTTAAAGACAGTTTAAACTTGACAATTTACCTACTGCATGTCTTTGGGAGGTGGAAGGAAAACAGAATACCTGAAGAAAACTCACATCAACATAGTGAAAACATCCAAACTCCACAGAGAAGGCACCCCATTCAAGTATCAAACCAGAGAACCTCATGCTATGAATTGACAGTGTTACTCACTGTAGCACTGTGCCACCTAATGTCTCCTACATTAAAAGCTTAATCTTGCATTTACAGTGTGTGTGCAGTAACTAGTTGAATTATTTTGTTACACTGTTCATTGACTTAGTTGTGTTGAATATTGCATTTTTTGTAATTTTCTTATCTGCTTTATCTTACTGGGCTGAGCATGGAAATATATATAACCAAAAATACACCGAGGTACCACACAATAGCGTCTTTATTACACAAAAAATAAGAACAGTGGTGAGTGCTTTCGCAAAACTAATTGCTTCATATAGTCCAGTGTGATAAGAATTCTACATTGTTTAGCAGATCAAAACAAACAAATAGGTAAAGACAATGCAAAGATTTTCTTTGATGTCATTATACTGGGTGTTTGAGTTAATTAAGTGTGTATCAGGGAGACTGTAGGTAAGTCTTGTATGCATCTGCTGTGAGGCATTCCCTGTTTATATTGTTGTAATAGAGTAGGTGTGCAGGTTAGTTAGATGTGTGTATATGTAGGTCATGCTGTTAGCAGCATTCTTATTTGTGAAAATCCCTTTGTGGCACTATTCATAATATTTTCCTGGTGTCCCTGCCAATTTATAACTGACAACTCAGGTCTCTATTACAAGATCAGAACACAAAAAGAGTGAATGCTGTTTAATCGAACAGTAATGCTCGAAATCAGAAAATATTGAATGCACGGAACAGCACATTTTTCCCAGGGAAAAAAAATGCTGGACCATTGTCAGGACTTTGCCATTTCCTCCACTGTGGTGCAATCTCAGAGTTGGTATATTTAAGTAGGGGCAGTGTTGGGGACGAAGCCCCCCCACACTTTATTTTGTCTCTGAATTTTTTTTTGAAGCAACGTTTTTTTTTCCATGGGAAAAATAATCGCTGTCTGGTTTCTATCTTTAGTGTTGGATTAAAGAGCGTTTGCTCTTTTTGTGTTTTGATCTTGTAATATAGACCCAGCTATTCACATTTCTTTAGTTGTATGTATTTCCTTATGATCTTGTTTTTGCTGTCTTTCATAATATTTTTCTTAATGATGTGGATCTCACATAACCTATTTTCTATCAATGGAGAATATCAGTTATATGTGTTCCAGTGGGCATGTATTTATTTCCTCATTTCTTCATTTATCATCTCTAACCAAGTAAGTGAGCTGGTTTGTAAATCTTTTTCAGCCATGATTCCACCGTAAGGTAAGGGTAAATGAAACATATATTTTATTTATTTTATTTTACATTTGTTGACCGGGATAGTCCGACTGGATGCATGTCTATTTTCAGCAGAGGCCCGGGGAGAAAAGCTCCATGGAATAACAAATCATCATAACATGTCACATATTACAAATAACAAATAAAATATATTATTTATAGAGCTTAGATGGGCAGACAATACAAATTACATATAGACTACTTTCAGTGATTAGAAGAGCAAACATTATAACAAATCGTCAGGTAGTGTTATTCAGTGAGATTTGGATAAAATTACATAGTAGTTTACCTAGCAGATTTACACATTCCAGAGACAGGTTAACCAGGCTTGATACAGTGACATAGCCAGTTTGTTCCCAGGTGGTGTTTCAGCCTAATTTTGAACTGACCAAGTGAAGAGAGTAAGGTAATATCAGCTGATAGAGAGTTCCACGATCTACCTACAGAATTTACGAAGAGTGAGTCACTGGCTGAGTTATTAGTTTTACATATCTGAATAAGGAGTCTGTTGTAGGAGTGCAGCAGTCTAGGATTATTATAGAGGGCAATAAGATCTTTAAGTGCAGGGGTATTGTTAGGGTTATATATGATTTTATGGGCTATAACCAATTGGTTATATAGTATTAGACTGGGTAGTTCAAGCCATCCAAGCTGGATTAGATTGATGCAGTGATGTGTCCTAAAAGGCAGCCCAGTGGCAAACCTGACAATGTGGTTATAACAGATTGAGAGTTTGTTCATGACAGTCTTAACATTAGAGAGAAGAGGGGATTCATACAGAAGAGTAGAAAGAAGGTGAGATCGAGCTATGGCAACTTTGGCTGGGGGGTTAAAAAGGCTTTTATTCTGTAAAATGATCCTAGTTTTTTGTTAATGGTTTTGATCAATTGGTTAACATGTAGGTTGAATTTTAGATTATTATCTATAACGACACCTAATAGTTTAGTGGAGAGGTCAGGGCAGATTATTGTTCCAGCATTTGCTTTTATTATAAAGTTAATGGCAGTAGACCTTTGTGTAGGTAATAATAACAGCATTTTAGTTTTTTTTTAGGATTTAGAATCAGACGTCGTTGGGAAAGCCAGTTTTCTATTGTGTTAAAGGTGGTCTTGGTGGCTAACTGTAACTCTATTGGGGATGTGGCTGAGCAAATCAGGGTACAGTCATTAGCATATTGGATACAGCTGACTTTTGGGATGACAGTATTCATATCGTTGATGAAAATGGAAAATAACAGGGGCCCTAGTATAAAGCCTTGTGGTACTCCAAGGGTGTTAGGTAGTAGGTTAGAGAGTTTATTCTGCCAAAGAACAGCCTGCTGTCTACCACTTAGATAGGATTTAAACCTCTGAAGGGCTTTAGGATCTAGACTGAGTGTTTGCAGGGTGTGGATTAATAGTTGGTGGTCAACCATATCGAATGCCTTGGAGAGATCCAAGAAGAGGGCTGAAGAAATATGGTTATTGTTTCAATTATGGTTAAGGTGTTGGTAAAGGCTAGAAGGGCTGAGATAGTACTGTGGTGAGGTCTGAAACCATGCTGGGCATCTGCCATGAGGTGGTTATGGATTAGGTGGTGCATGAACTGTCTCTGAATACATTTTTCCATAATCTTTGCAAGTGGAGAGAGTATAGCTATAGGCCTATAGTTGGAGAATTCAGTAGAGCTACCTCCTTTATGGAGTGGGATTACATAGGATATTTTCCAGATAGTGGGAATTTTAGCTTCTTCTATGGTTCGATTGATAAGTATCTATACCGTGTATGCAATAGCATCAGTTGATTTTTGTAGGTATTTAGCAGGAAGTTGGTCAGCAGATAGTGTGGTGGGTTTTAGTTTTTTGATAAGTGATGTGGTGATAGGTTGAAAACTAAATGAGAATAGGTTTCCAGAGGTGGTACTTTCTTGGCCAAGGGAGCTAGGAGGTAGTTGGCTGGCTAGGGTCTGAATTTTATCTGTAAAGAATCGGTTAAAACTATTTGAAACACCCTCTGGGGGTTTATCAGTAGTGGCAACTGGGACAGGGTAGTAGTTTGTCCAGGGTGTAATAGTTTATTCAAGCCTGCCCAAAACTTCTGAGGGTTATTTTGATTTTCTGTTTGTAATTTGCAGTAGTATTGTTTTTTGTCTTGTAGTATAATTTTTTTTAGTTTCGTTCCTAAGTTGCCTGTATTTAATTTGATCTTGGGGGAGTTTAGTTGAACACCATAAAGCACAGGCTTTGTTTCTAAGGCTAATTTTGAGTCTAGTCTATTTTGGAAGCCATGGTGCAGTTTTTACCTTTGTTTTTTTTGAGCAAATAGGTGCGTGTAAGTAAAGGATCTCAAGGAATTTATTGTTAAAGTACACAACTGCTTCCTCTAAGGGGAGGAGTTTTAAAATAGACCAATTACATGATTTTAGTTCCTGTTGGAATTTGGCTGAGTCAAAGTTTTTGTTATTTCTAACATTTCTTAGTAAGGGTTGTTGGGGATTGATAGTTTTGTGATTAATTATATATGTGAGATGGAGATCGCTTAGACTATCGGGGAGGGTACCAGAGGTGTACAGATGGGGGTGACTATTGATGAGTACCCAATCAAGTATGCTTTCTTTTTGGTTGGGCTTATCTACCCTAGTAGGGGTGTTAATGATTTGCGTAAAAGAGTGTAGGTTAATATGGGTGGTTGGGGATTCTGATGAACAGGTGGCCCAGTCTATATTGAAGTCTCCGAGAAGTAGGGTTTCTTGGGGGTAGTGACTAGATATCCAGTGTAAGGTGTCTTCAAGTGTAGCTATATTGTTACCTGAGGGAATACACATGCAGATGATATAACTGCATTTACTTTTGTTAAGTTGCAGTTTGGTGGTTAGAATCTCTAAGTTGTTAATCTATAGCCAATCAGCCGGCATGTTTTTCGACTTGTGAGGAAACCAAATTACCTTCAGAAAAGCCCATACACATATGAGGAAGCTATTTAGAACATCATCACATGACTAAACTCTGAATTCTGGAACTATGATACGGAAACCTTGCCATTAAGACAGCGTGTGATGCTTTTTCATGCATGACTCCTTCATAGCATTCATTGAAACATATTGCATCATTTGCACTGGTCCTTGCAACATAACCTCACAATTCCTTCACCAAAATGGACTATTAATTTTAGTTCTATCACTGTCTTTGCAATCCCCCCTCCCTGTGTTCTATAGCCTCAGCAAACCCAAACTGTACATCTGATTCCTTACTGCATGAAGCTTTTTCTCTATAGTCAGATGTAAATTCATCAACTTATTTTGTAGGTTGCTTGATACAGTTTTTATACAATCAGCTTACAAGATAACTCTTCTGAATTTAGGCCCTATCAATAAACATTGGTGCACAGCTGAGATGGTCTGGTATGCAGTATACCTTCAAACCATACTCCTTAGAAATTTTACACAATGGGACAAGACTACAACCCTACTTCCCTGCTAGAAGGCTACTAATTATACAGTGTTTTAAAAAATGAAACAAATCTACTGCATGATAGGAATATCCTTACTGACAGCAAAGTTCCCTACAGTGCTGGCAAACCTGCTACCAAACATAAACTTCTCTAACCCCCACTATTTCATACTGGTAAGCCTATCAGCAAAAGGAGGTGATACAGCACAAAATACCCTCATTACTATATTATGACAATAAAACTGGCTTTGCTGTCATACCTCATGACTGTGATTTGTTTATGAATGACAGGAGAAATTAATCATTGATATATTTTGGCTGTCTGTGACTTGTATTTGCTATTTATTGTTTTTTTAGAATTCATTTTACATAATTGAGGCCTGAAAAGCACTTGGATGTGTGAAAGCTTGCTACTTTGCTTTTTAATAAATAGTTTTGTGGAATTACCTTTGAGCTGGAGTTGTGTTTTTTGCTTTTTGACATGATATTTCTCCTGGTTTGGGGTTACCTACTTGAGCTACCATGGTTTTGCTGTTTTCGGTTTTGTTGTTGTACTTGTAGGGCACTTATTTTATATGTAGGGAACACAGTCACAGACTCTTTTTCTACTGTTAAGGATGACGATGTTAATCACCTGAAAAAAATTCTGCATGTTGAAAGCAATACATTATTAGCTGAGAAACTGGATATAACAGAGACAGTTTTGATTTCAGATGTAAGTGAGTCTCATGTTACTAAAGATTTATATACTCTTATACATGACTTGGAAAAGATACTTTATGATTATAAGAAATTTCAATGTAAAAAGGTTGAGATTTCAAGCCTATTTAAATCTTAGTATTGTCCCTACTGGTCTTTGGGTATTGAGAATGCCCACATATGGTACAAAATACCCAGAACTGTTAAGTAAATGCTAAGCTCTGAATTAAAAGTTGGGTTTTGACTACATGGAGATAATGAATGACTTTTCCTCACCCAAAGAAAGTCAATTCCTATTAGATATTATTTCTTTGCAACACACTATCAGTGAATGGGTCCACTTCTAAATCTCAAAAGCTCATAATCTCAAAATTCAAAATACTGAGTCCAAAATCTAGAAAGTTCAAAATACTGAAAACTCAAAATACTGAATCTCATAATATCGAAAAAATAGAGTACACCAGCACTTATTATATTCCAGCACTACTAAACACAGAAACATATTATTCTTCTGCAACTATAAGCAGGGGGGCCCAAACCTCCCATTGTGGGGGGGGGGGCTGTGCCCCCCCTGCTACTTAAATATATCAACTCCAAGATCGCACTCCACAGAAGAAAATGGCAAACATATCATTATGTGCTTCATGACTGCCTGTTGTAACCTTAGTGATGTTCCCTTTTAATTTGTTATACTGCAACATAACTCATTTTACTGTAGTAAAGTGTGATCTTGGAGTTAATATATTTAAGTAGCGGGGGTGTGGGGGATGCAGGGGAGCTTGCCCCTCTGTTAATAGTTGGAGTAAAATAATATGCTTAGCTTTTGTTTTTCTATGTACTTTTGGTTGAGTATAGTAAGTGTTGGTATCCTGTAGTTTTTTCGATATTATGAGATTCAATATTTTGAGTTTTCAGTATTTTGAACTTTTGAGATTTTGGACTCAGTATTTTGTTTTTTTTTTCCATAATAAATTTTTATTGAAATATATTTTCCAAAAACATTTGGACTCAGTATTTTGAATTTCGAGATTGTGAGCTTTCGAGATTTAAAATTGGACCCCAGTGAACATGTCATTTTTTTTTTCAAATCATCAAGACAAATTGATATCTTGGATAAAATGTCATTGTCTGAACAGAGACTAATTTCCACAAAAAGGTGGAAATTGAAGCGAGACATAAGAGATTTTAATTCAGGGTAAGTATTCTAATGGTCCAAAATGCAATGTCAACATGATAATGTAAATATAAATGTAGCAGATAACACTAAAGTACAACAATATTGGCAGCGACTTAATACAGACACTCCTGTGATGGTTAATGCAAATGATATAGCAGCATTGTACCTTTGAATATTCCACCTCTTCCATCAAATGCACCTTTGCCAATCCCCCTGCAACAAAATGTAGGAAGAACAGGAGATGGAGGAAGAGGATGATAAAAGGTGAAACAAGGCAGGTCACCTGCAACAAGTCAAGACAGTTAAAATTTGAAATGTACATTTTTAGTGCTTGAAAATGTATGACATTTGTACCAATGCAGAAAGGAGATGAAGTGGATGCCATCATTGAATTACAATTGTTTACTAGACAGTTAATCTTGAATCTATTACTTTCAAATATGGGCTATACCAGTTTATTATGGAAACCAAGTACATTCATACCTATTTCAAATCCCACTGTACAAGCATCCAAAACGGTATGCATGGAAGAGATTTATGAATTATTTTTAAAGAAGAATTATTTTGGTTCAAATCTATGGAAATAGGCACTCTTAGTAGACTGATGATATAAAATATAGTGATCAAGAGTGTGGATAAGGGACGTGTACTGGTTGTGATGGACTATCAATATTATACAGAGTCTATTTATTTATTGTTAAATGACTCTAATATTTATAAATTGATTTCTAAGAAAGATGTTGAATCAATTAGTTTTGAGGTGAGTGCTGAGATTTATAGGTTCATAGGTTCATAGGTAGGTACTAGGCTATCTTCCCAAAGGCATTTATAAGCCTAGCCGGAATTGTGTTGACTTTTGCCGCCCCCTTAGATTAGTTCCCTGTGCCTCTGTTCAGCAGAGCCATTGAAGTGATCCCCGGGGTAAACTTTCTATTTCCCATCCACTCGTCAAGGTTTCTCTTGCAGAGTGTTAGCAATGAGCTCTGCCTAATGTAGATTGGAATCTTGTTCCAGAGCATGGGAAGTCTCTGGGACAGGAATCTATCCCTCCAGCACATCCTATTTATTGTTGTGGTGAGGTTTAGATCCATAGAGCATGTGGATTGAGGGGATATGGTTTTCTTTAGGTGGAGCATGTCCATCAATTCCGGGTTGGACATGGCCTTGTATGTCAGGCATAGATCACCTCTGAGTAGGCGGTATGCAACCGAGTACAGCTGGAGTTTCTTCAGTCATGCTGCATAGGGCATCTGTTTGAGGCCAGTGATCCTCTTGGTGAGGTACTTCTGTGGTTTTTCCAACTGTTGCAGGTGTCTTGTAAGGTACATCCCAAATGGGGTGTTGTACTCTATGATGGGTCTGATGAGTGATGCATAGAGGGGCACAATGACCTCTTTTGATCTGGATGCAAGCCCTTTTGTGATTATGTGGGCCACATAGAAGAATTTTCTAACCACTTTGGCAATGTGATTATCAAAGGAGAGATTACTATCTACTTGGGTCCCCAGATCCATTATTACGTCTTCCGTATTTAGGGGGCTACCACCTATGTAGTAGTTTGTGGGTACTTTGTTTTTTCCAAAGGGGATGACTATGCACTTTTTGGCATTTAGCTTGAGGCCATGGTTTTGACGCCAGGTATCTGTCTCAGTGAGATCCTTTTGGAGGATGTCTGTTTGCAGTCGTCTGCGCACTTGGTCAGCCATAGACCTCCTGTGCTTGCCTGTACCTCTGAGAAGTATATGCCGAAATGTAATAATTTGAGTGATTTTGAACTTATGCGATTTTTTATACTCCACATCCTATAATTCTCATGTATTATGAGTTACCTAAAATGCATAAAGACATATTAAACCCCCTATGAGACCTATTGTCTCTTCTTGAGGTTGGCTCACTGAGCCTTTATTTATGTATCTAGAGGAAAGTTTGAAAGATGTTCTACATCTGATGCCTAGTTATATTAAAGTCAGTGGAGATTTCTTGGAACAACTGTTTAGTTGATATACAAAGAATACTGCGAAATCTCAGTATTTGATGATAACTTTGTATGTGAATTCACTTTTTACAGTGATACCCAATTCTTATGAGGTTGAGGTAATTAAAACATTTCTAACAGCTTGGTATTTATTGGATATTGTGTTATCAAATAATGTGTTTATTTTTCAAGGTAATCATTATTTACAGAAGCAAGGTGTTGCCATGGAAACCCCTGTAGCACATACGGGTCTATATTAAATCATCAAAACAGCAGAATTTTGAATGATTTAATATCGAACCCAATATTGCGAATGCTGTGAAGCTGCACAAAACCGAATTCTTTCCTAGGGAAAGAATTCAGTTGGCCGTTGTTGTGGCTTCGCTGTTTTCAGCGATGCGGTGGAAAGTTACGGGTTGGGTTAAGGAATGTGTGCGATTGTGTGGACATTCAGGTTAGGGCACGGGTTGGGTGAGTTAGGGTTAGGGTGCAGGACAATTAAGTGTGCGATTGTGACAGAATTTGGGGTTAGGGGTGGGTTAAGTGAGTTAGGGTTAGGACGCGGGTGGGGTGAGGTGAATGTGCGATAGTGGGAATTTGGGGTTAGGGGCAGGTTAAGTGAGTTAGAGTTAGGGTGTGGGTGAGGTTAGTGTGTGATAGTGACAGACCTTAGGGTTAGGGTCTGGGTTAAGGTAAGTGGATAGATAGTAGTGTATGTGCAGTGTAGTGTAGGGTTAGATGTAACTTTTAAATGTATGTGTGTGGATTGCTGATTTTTAGTGTGCTTGCGTTGTGTGTGTGTGTGTGTTTCTCAGAACAGCAAATTTTTTCCCTGGGAAAAAATTTGCTGTTTTGAGGTTTCAATATTGTTAGGGTTCGGGTTTTGTAGTTCGACGTCATGGCATTCGATAATGAGCTGTTTCAATGATCTGATATAGACCCGCACATACTTATGCTAACTTGGTAATGCGTATGTGGGAAGACAAATTTATCTTTAATGTTCAGAATAATTTTTGTTCAAAAGTGTTATTTTATAAAAAGGTTTGTTGATGATATTTTTAAGTTAAAGGGACTTTCTGAACTAATGCTCATAAAATATTTTCCACAACCATTGAGTTCTTGGGTTTTAAGATCACAGCTCTGAGCACACTGTAGAATTTCCGGATATTAAGGTATTAAAAACTGCCAATGGTAAGTTAAATATGTCTATTTTCAAGAAAGCTGTTAAGGAAAAATACATACTTACATAGACATAGCATGCATTCAAATTTTATGTTTAAAAATATCTTAAAGGGTCAGATGCTATGTGTTAATCATTTGAATACACAAGAAGCTCTGTTTAAACAGCAGGATCATGAGATCACAGGAGGTTACTAGGTTTATAGACCTAGAGCCTTGTTAACTCTAGCCATTCATAACCCAATTTTCCTAATTATCAATGCCCATGGGCTAGAATGCCTTTGACATTTGTCTGTGCCATAGGATATTTACAACCTGCCCCTGTCCATAAGGGCCACAGAGGACAAGCCAGGGGTAAATTTACAATTTCCCATCCATTGGTCCAAATTGCATTTGAATAGGTTTAGGGAAAAGCTCTGTTTCATGTGAATGGGGAGCTCTATTAAACATGAATGTGGAGTCTGCTTCAGAGAATGGGGCAATAAATAGATGTCATGGCTGAAAACATTCTGGAAAAGTTTATTCTCCTTCCAAAGTCCATAAGCTGAAACAGCTAGTTTTGAAGAAGAGGAATAATGGTGAAGGTCCTCTTTTTTCTAATATAACTTTTGGCCAGAATTATAGAGCAGGTAATACTTAAGTATGAGATATTTTTCTGACATTTAAGACTCACTCAGGGTATATGACAAACATTATACAGAGATATGATAAAGGATTATTAATTATCAAAAGGATAGAAAAGTCAAAGCAGGATATTCCAGGGTGACTCTTTCTTACCACTGCTCTTTTGTCTTGTCCTAAACCTGTTAAGCTGTCTGCTTAACAGATTAGGTTATGGTTACAATTTGGTTCCCAGATAACAAGAAAATGTAAAGGCTTCCCATGTTCCTCTTGTGAATGATTTAAAACTAGAGTACACCATATGAGGAGCTGAAAGCAAAACTGGAAGTGGTCAAAACTTTCTCAGAACATATAAGAATGTCATTTGGTCTTCATAAATGTGCAAAAGCAACATTTAAAACAGCAAAGCTGCAGCACTAAGAAAATATCACTCGAGGGCAGGAATGTAATATAAAGCAACATGAGCAGGAAAGACTGTGTAAATATATGGGACTTGATGAAGGATCAACAATAAAACATAAGGAAATCCAAATAAACCTCAGTAAGCAATATTTTAGAAGTCTAAAATTGGTATTGAAAACAGCCCTAGCATCTAGGAACAACATCTAAGCTATAAAGCAATTTGCACTGGGGATTGTGCAACCAATTGAGTTAGCTGAGAAGCATTAGAAACATAAGCCACAAAGCATTATAGAGAATGATGAAGTTTACATCACATGGGATCACAGTTCAAAAAATAGATGCAAGAAAACCAAATATAGTAGTCCATAAAAAGAAGGCAAAAGTAGCATTAATCTTTGAAATTGCTATACCCAGTGATTACAGTTTCTTACACAAAGTTATAAAATATTAGGATATGCAGACAGAAACAAGGGAATGTGGAAGAAGGATACCTAGACAGTTCCAACAGTAGCAGGAGCAATGGGCTGCATAAAAGTACTTTTAGATATGCTACTGATACATGTAACTCCATATGAGTTGCAGAAGGAGTCATTTATGGGCACATTGTGGGTGCTGCAAAGAGCACTTTTGGCTAATGTCAAAGATCGAAACAATGCTAATTTCATTAACTTTAATCACACTTTGACTTAGGAATGGGGTCTATTCATGTCATGGTATTAGAAACTCAAAAGACTTGGAAAAATTAAACCAAGAGAGGACATTGGCATTTACCCTCTGGTCTATAAGTAAGACAAGAGGTTATTGCAGAGAAACCCTATTTTGGCTATAAAAGACAATAACCATTCAATCAGTTGTTGTGTTATAAGGAACAGAAGAATATAATGTGATCTAAAATATAGCCATAGGAAAAGGACAGTCCAATGCCACAGATGTAGTTTCTGTAAATATATTTTATAGGAAACCAACATTCCCACATCTATTTCTATTGAAAGAATTCCATCTTTCTACATGTGCAGATTGTGACAGTAAAAATATTGTATACATTGCACTTTGTGAGGCCTATACTGCATTTTATGTAGGTAAAATCAATAGGAAGTTAAGAAAAAGGATATGTCAACATCAGTCTGACAAGAGAAGAAATGGTGAACATATTGTGCTGAGTAGGTATGTTCTAAATGTAGGAAATCAGCATTCTTTTGGGTTTGCTGTATTACAAATAATTAAAAGGAACCTAAGACAAGGTGATATTTTTGACATTAACAGAACACAGTGTAAATGGATCTCTAACTTCATGGCATAAAAATATCCTGGTTTAAATGAGGCTGTATCATTAAACCCATTTCTGAAACAATGACCAATTAGGAAGAAGTGAATCATTGATATCTATTGGCTGTCTATGACTTGTGTTTGGTGTTTATGATTTTTCTTATTTATTTTTATATAATTTAAGTCTGAAGCATTTATTTATTTATTTATTTTACATTTGTTTACTGGGAAAGTCTGACTAGATAAAATGCCCTTTTTCAGCTGAGGCCTGGGGAGAAAAGCTCCACATAAATAGCAGTACGATACAGATATAAATGTTGATTCAATCTCAGATACAAGCACAAAATGAAAAATACATGTTATACATTTCACTAATACAATCATATAGTTTAGATAAGAACACAAAAAATAACAGTACTGTGATTGAAGGTAAAAAAACAAGCAAGTTTAGTATACCTGTGCTTAGTAGGGTATACTATTCAAATGCTAAAATAACAGGTTGTGTTCTTTTACTATCTTAAGACATCTGAAGAAGCACTTATATGTGTGAAAGCGTGTTACTTTGTTTTTAGTAAATAGTTTTGTGGAGTTGCCTTTGAGCGAGAATTGTGTTTTTGCTATTTGGTTCTTGGAGCAATAATATTCCAAATTATGTTAATTTCAGAGTTAGTATATATAATTAGCAGAAGTGACAGAACTGTGAAATCTCATGTCATAAGTAACAATGAGTTTACATCTTCATTAATATTTGTGTGAAAGTAGGTACATATATGTGCTGGGGGGGGGTCTGATTTTTTTTTTAATTTCTCTGTTTATTAACATAAATAGCTGATCCTGCCCTGAGAAAGGCAGCACTGAACATCAACATCAAATATGTGACTGTTCTGCATTGCAGGCTACCCATCTTTTCTAATCACTTTTGCTTATAACTTTCAGCAGTTTACTTAAAGGAGTGGGGTGGGGCATATTAGTGTTGCCACCACCCAGAATTTGATTCTCTGGTGGAGTTGTCAGAGTGCGATGTGTTTTTCCCATGTCACAGTCAGTTATTTCTTGGAATTCTAGGTTTCCATTGCATTCAAAAGATGTAAAGGTTAAAGGCAGTTTTTTAGACAGTGAGATGTACTATACACCACTAATAGCAGTGAGCCAAAATGCATTACTGTGATGTGGACATTATTTATGCATTTATTCATTCATTTGATAAGTCAGAATCAAACATCCAAGGAGTACACAGTCAGTAAAGTGGATGTAAGTGCTGTCCATATCTGGTGTATGGTGGGGTTATGGTGGCTTGCAATTGACAGCAAAGTCCTGACATGCATTACTGAGGCCATACTTTATGTATTTATTAATTTCACCACAGTTAGACCTTTGAGGTGTACACAGACACTACAATGGCTGCAATTGATGGGTCCATAGAAAGCCTGTGGATGAAAGTGACTAGTCTCTGCTATCATTTAACCACATTCAAACAGTTACGGATCTGGCTTGTCAGGGTTGATGTATCTTTCTGTAAAAACAAGCTGAAATGTGACTATTACTATTACTACTATTTTCTTTTGTTGCAATTATATATCTTCAGTACATATAGTCAAGAATGTGACTAGAATGAGTGGGCACAGACATAGCTTGTGAATGAAAGCGACTGACTCTAGCTGCTGTCTTATCATTAACTTCATTGACCTGCTATAATATAGTCCCACCACACTTCAGTTTGCTCCAGCCCTCCTTTACTTTTTAAGTCATAGCTGCCACTGTAAGAAGAGATGCACACAGTTTACAGTTTACATAGCCATAGCACGTATCTCCTGGTTTTATATTGACCATATTGACATACAGTATTGTACTGCTTCTTTGCACTGTGTTGGGCAGGATTATGATGACTGACATGTTAGCAAATGCTAATAAATGTTAGTAAATAAAGATGCAAAATACAGAAAATATATTTGTTCATTTATTTAATTGTATTTATTAACCTTGAAAGAACACTAACCCATATGGGGCTGTTTAGACTCAGCCCAAGAGCAAAGTCTGGTTAATGGTTTGTTACAATTAAGGAAGTCACTGTTACATAGGTTCATAGGTGTTTACTAGGTTAACAACCACAAGGGCCTTTTTAAGCCTAGCCATGCATCCCAAATCTCTGACAAGTTCTGATACCCTTGATAAGTGTAAGCATGGGCCTGGGAGATGAACCATTTACAGATTAACTGTTTGCATCAGAGACGTAGGTCCCAACCAGAGATGAATTTCCAGTTTCCCATCCAGTTGTCCAAGTTGCGCTTGAATTGGGTTAAGGAAGAACTCTGCTTCACATGGATGGGGAGCTTGTTCCTCGGACAGGGTAGTCTCTGGGATACATACCTATCTTTCCAGCAGGTCCTATTTATATCACAGGCAAGGTTTAAGTCTTTAGAATGGGTAATTCTGATACTGTTTGTTTTATGGATATGCAGAAGGTCCATCACAGTGGGGTCTGACAATGCCCTGTATGCCAGGCATAGGTCTCCCCTCAAAAGCATGTAGGAGATTTAATACAGGGATAGAGCCTTGAGGCAGTCTGCATAGCACATATTACTCACGTCTTGTTTTGTTTTAGTGAGAAACTTCTGTGGATGTTCCAGTTGTTGCATATGCCTGGTTAGGTACATAACAACAATGATAGGTCTGATGAATGCCGAATACAGTGGAATAATGACTTCCTTGGACTTAGATGCCATACCTTTGTTTATAAGTTGCGCAATATAGAATGATTTCCTCCCCACTGTAGACGCATGATGATCAAAGTTTAGATTACTATCTATGTGTGTCCCTAAGTACATGACTACTGGGTCAACTCTAAGAGGTGTGTTGTCAATATGATAGTTACTAGGGATGGATGACTTTCCAAAGGATACTATTATGCATTTATTGGGATTTAATTTTGTCCATGACTCTGACACCAGTTGTTTGTCTGTGTCAGCCCCTCCTGGAGGACATCTGTGTCAGTGTGAGATTCAATTACAGCTCCTAATTTGCAATCATCTGCAAATTTAGTCAGCCAGAGATCACTGACATTGGCCTTGACATCTGAAACATAAATGCCAAAAAGGAGTGCTCCAAAGACTGATCCCTGAGGGACTCCACTTGTGTCTGGCCTCTTTGTAGAGGTGGACTCCCCACTTCTAACTTCCTGGCTCCTGTCTGTGAGCCAGTTGGCTATCCTCTGGGTGGCATACAGGTTTGTACCTAACTTCTTGAGTTTGTCAACAATGCTTGAGTGGGGTGTTGTGTCAAATGCCAGATCAAGGTATGCAGTGTGAACGATTCTGCCATCATCCATTGCTTTGGCGACCTTCTCAAAGAAGTCCACCAGGTTGAGTAGGCATGATCTGCCCTTGACGAAACCAAACTGGGTTGGGTCCAGTGTCTGGAGGTTTACTATATCTCTATTGATCATCTCAATGATAATTCTTTCCATGGCTTTACCTATAAGACTAGTGAGACTTATGGGTCTGTAGTTTCCAGGGTCTGCAGATGGCCCTCCTTTGTGCAGAGGGATGACAGTTGTCTTTCTCCATTCATGAGGCATGAAGCCTGTTTGGAAGCTACAGTCAAATAGTAATTCCAGAGGCCCTAATAGGTCATGTTTCATGCTATTTAGAAGGCATCCTGGGATATTGTCTGGACCCATTGATTCAGTGTTCAGTACCTGTTCCTTTGAGCATTAAGTACCTGTTCCCTAGTGATAGTGAGAGTTATATTTGATGATATTTCCTGAGGGAATGTTGAGGGCAAGAGAGGAGTAAAGTTGGAGCTGAGGTTTGCTATATCTTCTGGCTCAATATAGGTGGATCCATTTGCAATGAGCTCTGCATACGATTGTGTATTGCCTTTGAGGTTGCAGACATAGCTAAAGAATGCTTTGTGGTTGTCCTTGGCCTGGGAGGCCAAGCTTACCTCAAAATTGGCTTTGGTAGACTTTATTTGTCCTCTGAGTTGTTTGTTTAGTTTAATGAGAGTGCTTTTATTCTGCTGGGTGCTGCACCTCCTAATTTTTGCCATGATTTTCTTCCTAGTTCTTGAATATTCCCAGATTAGCTGGTGGACCAGGTTTTATTTTTACTTCAAATGAGACCATTTTGTGGTCTGACCTTACCAGGAAAGGCATTACAGTAGATATTGGCTGTGGGGGCTGAAATACAATGCATGGCTGTTAATTTTTTTTCTAATTTTATTACAGTTGGACATCTACAAATGATTCTAAAAGCATTTCACAGTCTGGATGGCATAAAAAGAGCAAGTGGTTCATGTAATCAATAAAAGTCTTAAATGACCATTGATGGCAAATAATGCACATAGCAGAAAGTATTCATAAAATGTTTATCCTCATCATATTTCTATATTTGTTCAGGTAAAATCATAAAATTCTGGTATGTAGACAAAAATAATAACTCCACACAGTAAATTGCATTCATGCATTGTGAGAGGTGTAACAAGTTGCCTTATTTAGCAACCAAAGGGTAGAACATTTTGTCTGTACATGTTTCATATGATTTAAGTGAAGTGTTCTCTTTAATTCTTGTTTCCAGATGTAAGCCCTTGTACCTAATTATTTGAGTTTTATCTACTGGTGAATTCAAATGAATATGATCAGTATTTTATGGCTTATTAGCAGGTTTGGAATGCTACTTGAATGACTTGCTGTTTTTCTCAAACAGGTGTGGTGCTGCCTTAAAGCTGAGTGGCTGTGTCACCAGGATGTCTCTGTCCTTGCACAAGGGCAATTCAATATTTCACATAATTGACATGATCTGTTACATAACTTGTTCAGTAGATAGCATTTAAAATAAGGAAGGGTTGACATTTATGAATAACAGCTGACATTTGTTTTGGAAAGGCATGACCTTGAGTAGCTGACTGTTTCCACACCAGCACTTGCAATTTTGTCAGAATACATGTTGGTACAGGGCAGGTTAAGGACTTGATAACCATTTAATGTAAGAATAATTATGCTATATTTTTTCCTTTTTCATCACTGCAGTAAAATAAAAAAAAATCATAGGTTTCTGTAATCTCTGACTTAATCACCCCAGAGCTGACAGGAAGTCAAGAGGCTATCTTTCACCTTGGGGTGTATGTACAACCACTGTAACAGGATTGATCTACTGATTACGAAATCTAGATAAGATTCAAGGGGCTTTATTCCCAGTCTATTATGATCTGTAACTTTATGGTGACCTCAGAACAAGTGAAATGATTTTCATCTTTCTTCTGCTTTTGTACAATATGCAATATAATATATTATATAAAATGTTATGAAGAGCAGACCAGAAATATGAAGCAAAATCAAGGACATTTGGTGAAATTAGTATAGAGGTATGACTATGAGGGCTGGCAAGCAGCTATGTGTTGGTATAAAACGCTGTTTGTAATACATTGTGTGACCTTTATTATATTTATTTTTTATTATTTTGATTTATTTCATTGTGGTAGGACAAATCATGTGCACAAATTTCACTGGAAGGAAACAAGATATGGGCTGTGTGCACTTGCAAACAACAGTGCTTTTGTGTACAGTAGAATTTGAAATGCATTGTGTAGCCATTATTTTAATTTCAGTGTTTTATTTTATTACTATCAGACACATGTACAAATTGGCAGGCAGCCAGATATTGGCTGTGGGGGCTGAAAAACAGCTGTGCATGTTTATAAAATGAAGTTTGAAATACAATGTATGGCTGTTTACTTTTTTCATTTTTTTTTACAGTTGGACATCTGAAATGTGCACAAATGAATCCTGGCAGGGACACAACCAGATATCATGGGCTGTGAGAGCTAGAACACAGCTGTGTGTTTATGCGAAATGGAGTTTGAAATACAATGTGGCCATCATTATATTTATTTATTAATTATTACAGTCGGACAAGATGAATTTACATGGCAACAACTTAGCTAAAATTCTTGGGTGTGGGGTACTGTATATAAAGCAAAATGCTGTTGTTTGGTCATTATTTTGGCTTTGTATGACTAATATGTTTTTTATGATGCAAGACAGATTACGTTTTTAAGAAAGGTTGTTAGCATGAAACAAAGTTGGAATAGATTCACTGTGGCTGATATTTTTATCACACTCAGATTTCTGTCTGATGTGATAATA
>NC_056731.1:1633530048-1633535048 GCF_019279795.1 Protopterus annectens | reverse complement strand
TGCACCCCCCCACTTTAATATTCCCCTCAGAGATCGCACTACAGTGGGGAAAAGGGAAATTTCCCTTACCCGCACCGTAGTACAGCCTTTGCAACAGGCATACTTACGCAAAAGTGCTTTTTCAGTGAAAAGCACTTTCGCGTAATTATGCCCGGCTGTTTGAGTTTCGGTCGTTTACTCACTCAAGCAAACATCCTAGATCCATATATATATATATATATATATATATATATATATATATATATATATAGATATATATATATATATATATTATATATTTTTTAATGTAATATTTTGGTTTCATTTCTTCAAGATTTTCAGGTTTCTAATACCATGACAGGAATAGATCTCATTCCTAAGTCAGGGTATAATTAAAGTTCATGAAATTAGTTTTGTTTTAATCTTTGATGTTAGCCACAAGTGCTCATTGCAGCACCTGCAATGTTCCTAGAACTGACTCCTTCTGTAATTCATATGGAGTTACATATATTCATAATATATTTAAGTATGACTGTGGATTCTTTTTTATTAGACCCATTGCTCCTACTACTATTAGAAATGTCTAGGTATCTTTTTTCCACATTGCTCTCATTTCTGCCTGCAAATCCTGATATTTTATGACTTTGTGTCTCTCTGTTCATAAGATGCTATAATTACTCGGTGTAGCAATCAGTGATCAATGCTACATTTGTCCTTTTCTCATGGACTACTATATCTGGTTTTCTCACATCTGTTTTTTTAACTGTTGGTAATGGGTGATCTGATCCCATGTGATGTACACTTCATTATTCTCTATAATGCTTTATGGTTCATGCTTCCAGTGCTTTCCAGCTACTTCTGTCTTGCCGTGTTTGCACAATCAAAGCAAAGAACCCTTGTTAAAACGCTAGCTCGGGTACACCACAACCACACAGAGGAAAAAGTAGATATTTTAATGAAAGATATTAAGTCTTTCAGCGTTTCCCGGTTAGGGGTCGCCACAGCGGAACTCCGGTCTGCTCATGATTGGCAGTGGATTTTTATGGTGCCGAGTTGCCAGCCTGATGCCCAACCTTCAATGAAGGCACTCCCATTTGCGCTCACAACTACTTGCATGTCTTTAGCATCATTCGACCACGGGGGAGGACATGCAGACTCCACACAGAAGGTGATCCAGCCAAGAATCAAAACGGGAGAACCTCTTGCTGTGAGGCAACGCTAACCGCTGCACCACTGCAGCCCTCTATAATAATGAAAAATCGAATAATATAAATATAAATTATCCTGTTATATTTGGTATTATATTTATTTATATTTTTCATTAAAATATTTATTTTTTACCCCTGTGTGGTTGGTGGTGTACCTGAGCTGGCTTTTTAACCAGGGTTCTTTGTTTTGGTGGTTTTATTTCTTTTTGGTTGGTGTGTTGCATTTTCTCAGTGTTTGCACAATCCCCATTGCAGCAGTCTTGGCACATTATTGTGCCTTTTAGTGCACAGACCTTCTACCATGAGTGTATCTCACCCAGCAAGAAGATGTATAACTGTTTCCAATTGTTTTTTACAGAACTTACATTTTTCTGTTTCTCCCACATGTTTAAATTACTTTGTAAACCAATGTTTATGTAAGTTCACTATCCTGCGCTGGCATTATTAACTTTTCATCTTTTGATTTTAACTCACCTCTCTTAACCATTCCTGCATCAAATCCTGATCAACATGAAGTTGCTGCAGGAGATCTCTATACTTTCCAGTGTTTATTTATTATTTATTTTACATTTGTTTACCGGGAAAGTCCAACTGGGCGGAGCCCATTTTCAGCGGAGGCCTGGGGAGAAAATCTCCACAAAAAGCGACAGTACATACATTAGTAACTGTAAATACAGCATGACAAACAATATATGCAATATAAGCTACAGTAGATACAGCAAGTCTAACAGTAGATACATCAGATATGTAACTTAATATAGTGCTATTATTAACATAAAACCTATGAATATTATTGACATTTGTAAATGGAAAATAATTCTAGATTTATCACACATTTAAGAATAAAAAGAAAAATCACAATACAAATAAGATCACTGTCCAAAAGACAGGCTGAGTAATTAATGGAAAGTGTACTTATGATAACAGGAGATCAGCCAGGGGTGTTGCATGAGCAGATCCATGTGTCAGATAATTTTTGAGTAGTTTTTTAAAACTGGTATGTGTCATCAGTGGTTCTAATATTAAGGGGAAGGGATTTCCAAGGAGTTCCAGGTTTTAGAGATATAGTACAGTTATGTTTTTTTCACATTTATTTCCTTCTCATCCGATCCTTCTCCTTGCATTCTTTCTTTTGTTTTGGACACATTTAGTTGCTGCCTTGAGGTTTGTTTACCACTGGTTTGATTTCCATGCCCACTTGGCACCAAAATGATTATGTTAAACGGTAATCTCCAAGTGTAGTACCTCGTAGGATGTGCAGTAGCAAATCCCGCCCCGAACACGCCTCCAGCCCAAGCCCGCATGAATGTTTATTTTTCTCCTGCCATACCGTTACTTTTAGCTTGTAATTTTATTCAGTTTTTGTTCAACTTTACTTCTGAATGTTACAGAATTGTACAACTTGCAGAAGTATAATTACTGGGTACGTTGCGGGTGCTGAGAAGAACGGCCTGTGACTTTATTAACTTGGTTGTCATTTTCGTGTTGCAAAAGCTGTCATTCCCAACTGACTGTTATGTTAACATTTTCAAAACAAAAGAAGTTTTGACTTAATGCACAAATCTGCCGGTTGATGTAAATTTTTAGAAAGTACTTAGCTAGTGATTTCAGTGTTAAAAAATCGTATAGCATAAAAACATGGACAGGTTAAACTCGGATGGTAAATTGGCAATATTAAATATATTAATAATTAATAATATTAAAGGAAAAGTTTTATTTGTTTTATTTTAGCTAAGTTATGTGGCGTTTGGGTAATGGACCGTGCCCCTAACGTTCACAAATTAATAATTGCGGTTGTGCAGTTATAATGCGTCTTATGTTTAACTTGCAAGTAGTTTGCTATAATATTTAGAGTTACAAAAACATATTACTGCCCCCGTTTCTGAAGAGTATAGTATGTCTTAAAATGCAAGGGCCTTGGCTATATAAACATTTTGGTACTTTTCCGTTATCGGGCCAACGCTTGCAATTATAGCTTTCCATTTAATGCAACACTGCTTATTTACAATATCTTCAAGGTGACAGCTACGTTGCAGCATTGACTTTTACTAACCTAGTAGTGGTTATGCTGTGTGTACTTTTAAGTGTTTGTTATTCATACGTTTCTTCACATCTTTTTGTAATGGTAGTTTTCTGTCCAGGACACACTTCAGAGTACTTTGGCATTAGGGCTCACATGTAATAATTCTCATTGACAGGAAAGACAGTAAGTGTGTGTGTCGGCCACTTCAGCAGCAGCTGTGAGATCACTGCGAGTGCCTGGTAACATTCCAAGCAATCATTTTCAAGTGTTGCCCTGATAACGGAAAAGTACCAACATTTTATATCCGAGTGCTCAATTAGTGCAGGCTTGTAGCTAAAGGGGAGCTGAATGATCACCTACTGAAAATCACTCCTGCTTGAGTCAAAGGTACAAATCTATTCCTTTTTCTGCATGAAAATAAAATTTTGCGAATGCCTTTAGATTTTTAGTTAAAATATGTTTACTGAGTTTTGAAACACCTAAATGTGAAACAGGATTAATTCTGTAAGGTGGCTACTGCCCTAGCTGCACTTTTTACTGATATTGAAACGGTAACCTGCAGTGACTGTCACTCATACTCTACTTTCCCCTGCCAATCATGTATGCCACGCCCACTCCACGCCCAAAGCTGCGCAGAACTGAGTGCGAGGTACTACACTTGGAGATTACCTGTTAAACTAACCAAAGAGGTCATTTTAGACTTCCTATCCTCATATTTTAAAACTGTCACTCATGCTTGGATCTGATGAGGTCAACAGATATGTATGAAGTCTCATGACTGCACTCTGTACATACAATGAATTTTGAGGAGACCCATGCCTCCATTAGACTGAGGAATACATAATCTTGGTATATGCTGAATTTTATATGTCATTTGATAAGCATGAAGCATTTTTCTTGTTTTCCTGTCTAACTGATCCAATACGTTTTGGTACCAGTCAATCACATGAAAACTCTAAGTTAGAACAGGAAAAGCAAATTGTTTTAGAGCTTGAACTTTATTCCTAGATGTCAGGGCTGTTTTCAATATTTGGTTTTGTCTTCTGAAGATTCCTTGCTGAGTTTTATTTGCATTTGGCCATATTCTATTGCTGATCCTCTATCAGTTCTTAAATATTTAAAACACTCCCTCCTGCTCCAGTTTCTTTGCAACACATTCCTGTCACAGCTTGATATTTTCTTGGCACTGCAACTTTCCTTCTTTAAACATTGATTTTGCACATTTAGCAATACCAAATTGCTTCTTATGTATCCTGAGAAAGTTTTAACCACTAGCAGTTGTGCTTTTGCATCCTCATCTGATCAATTATGCAGTTTTAAGCCATCCACAACAAGTAGATGAGAAGTCTTTAAGTAAGATTTTTTTTTCTGGGAGCCAAATTGTAACCATGACTTAATCTGTTAAGTAAGCATATTAGTGGAGTAAGGGCAAGATAAAACAACAGCGGTGACAAAGAACTACTTTGGAAAATCCCTCTGGAATTTTAATCCCTAGGATAATTATTGCCCCTTACCGTAGCTTAACTGCAAAGTGGTTTGATACTATTTCTTGGTCACTGTAATGTAATTAATCATAGTAGGATGTATCTTACAAATCTGTAAGCACTCCTTTTTTAATCTATCAATGACATAATTAGATTCCCCCTTTTACAATTCTCTGCTATGACTTTATTTAGCAACAAATGATCCTTTGTTACCTTTTGTTCTATTGCCATGATTGATTTTTTCTAAATGACTATAAAATCTGTCTGTATCAGTTCCAGTATGGAGTTTGTACATTGTCAGAGAGC
>NC_056731.1:1633405048-1633525048 GCF_019279795.1 Protopterus annectens | reverse complement strand
GTGCAAATTAATTTAGACAAAATTAACTTATTTTATATAGCAACACTGCATCCACTCCAAATCCTCCAGGCTGTTCTTTTCTAGTACTTTAAACTCATACACTCAGGTAAATCCTCCAAACCACACCATCTTTGTACACGATCTGAATTAAATGCAGCCTGTATTTTATACTCACACCTTGTCAGTCCTGAGACCTCTCTCTTAAACTCCAACTACAGTGAAGTCCTCCCAACTTTCCCATTCATAGTGAAAACATATTTTACTTTAAATGAGTTCCCACTAAAACCATCAACCAATAACTCAAAAAACAAAATTTACTACTGTAGCTCCAGATAATGTATTTTTTGAATATTTAAAACTAGCAGCTTAAAATATACCTTACCCAGTCTCAATCTTAATTAATAGACCAATCCATGAGCCTACTTCCTCTCCACACAGAAACAATCCTTTATCTTCCCACTACACAAAAGTGGCCCACTTTCTAATATTACTAATTTTCAACCCCCAGCCATTTTATCACCCTGTCCAAAATGTTAGAGAAGTGTGTCTACACCCAATTAACTTCTCTCCTCAACTACAATCTTCTCTCAGCATATCATCATGGCTACTGTCCCTCTTATATTATCAACACAGTTCTCATATTTTTATTCAGTACCATAAATACACTCAGGAACAAATATTGACCAGTCTGGTCAGTATTCTTTGACCTTTCAAGAGCCTTTGAGACCATCTCATGTCTTCTTCTCCTTCACAGACACTCTAAATTAGGTCTATCACATAAAACCAGTCTTCAAAGCAGACATCCAAGCAACACCTACCACAAAACAATATCCACGTAGCACATAGCTCACAAAGTCAGTGTGCCACACAGTCACAGCCCTTAAGGCTAAACAACACACCTAATACACTTGTAATAGGTGACTCTATTGTCAGACAAACTGATGTCCCACTCACCAGGCTGAACAAGGAGAAGGTCACTGTAAGCTGCCTGTTGGGTGCCAGGATCCGCCACATAACACAAGCACTCGGGTCACTCCAAAGCAAGTACAAGTATGACTCCGTCATTGTCCATGCTGGTGTGAATGACCTGAGATGTACCTCCCTGGACTACATGAAAAAAGATGTACAGGAGCTCTTTGATCATGTAGCCCAGGCCGGTATGACCCTGACCTTGAGTAGCATCTTACCCTCAACAAGAATGATGCCACAGTATAAAGACAAAATGATCAATTTTAACAATTGGCTAAAGTACTGGTGTCATTCAAAGGGGATCCAGTGTCTGTCAGCCTGGGATGACATGCTCGACAAGCCACGTTGCTTCGCTAGGGATGGCTTGCACCTTTCACCCCTGGGTTTTCAAATACTGGCTAAGGCTCTTGCCTCCCCCATAGTGCCTTTTTTAGGCAAGACTCAAAAGACAAACCCACCCCCATAGACAACACAAAGAAAAAAAAAACTAAGGGTAATGCTGCTCAACCCCAGAAGTCTAAACCTCAAGATGCACGCACTCGAGACTCTCCTCAGTATGGAGAATATCGATATCTGTGCAGCAACAGAAACCTGGTTCAAGGCTCCCGAGAGCACCCTAGCACTACCAGGCTATACTTCATACCATGCTTTCTGTCCCCAAAACTTGGACTGAACCACAAAAGGAGGGGGAGTATCCATATTTATCAAAGATACCCACACCTCCAGGCTAGTGGCACTGCACGAAGCTTCGGAGACCATCCATGTGCAACTAACAGTGGGCAAAACTGCCTTTCAGTTTGTAGCCTGCTACTGACCACCCTCCCAAACACAGGAACCTCACTCGGCTTTCCTGAGAACACTGGAGAATATGAAGGTCTCTCCAAACACTATTATATTGGATGACTTCAACTACCCAAACATCGATTGGGAAAACTACTCAAGCCCAAACACCCTCGCCCAATGGTTCCTAGAATTTATAAACTCAAATGCTATGGAACAACTGGTCACCACTCCCACAAGAGGGGAAAACATACTGGATCTGGTCATCACCAATATGGGGTATCTATGTTCCACACCAGAGGTATACCCCTCATTGGTAAGATCAGACCATAAACAAATCTCACTGGGCATCCATATTCCTTCCCCACCCCTAGCCAAGGAAGCCACGGTGAAGAACTTCTCAAAAGCAAACTTTACACTTCTCAAAATTGAGGTGAAATCCTTCAAAGCCAGTGGACAATATGGCCCAAAATGCAGAATCCTTTACAAAAGCATTCTATGGACACCTATAGGAATGCATGGAGCATGCTATGCCAAATAAAACCAAGACTCACTCCTCCAAAGGCAGAAGACCTGTCTGGTGGACCCCAGCCATAAATAAGCTATACAACAGAAGGAGAAAGCTACTACATGACAGAGCAAAATCCCAAAAAGGGAAGGCGTCATTGATCAGTACTAGCAAGAAACTACGATCCCTCATAAAATCTTCTAAGGCCAGCTTTGAAAGAAAAATTGCACAAGACACTAAAGATAATCACAAGGCCTTCTTTAGTTATGTCAGAAACCTGGGAGGCAACTCCCAGATATGCTCTGAGTTAGTGCAAAATGACAAAAAATTCACTGAACCCACAGACATTGCCAACATCCTGGCAGAAAGTTTCAGTGCAAACTCCCCCCCCCTTCCTCCCCAAAAGAGCAAATGTCTATCCCAACAGAGTGTAGCCTTCCTGAGATCACAGATGCACAGGTTAGTGCTGCCCTCTCCAAAGCTAAAAACACAGCATCAATGGGACCAGATGGTGTCCCAGGTTGCGTCTTACATGAGCTCCAAGAAGAACTAAACCCTCATATAAAGTCACTGTTTAATCTCAGCCTTACTACAGGATATGTTCCCAAGGAATGGCATACAGTAACAGTGGTCCCACTCCACAAAGGTGGTGCCACAACAGACCCCGGAAATTATCACCCTATAAGCCTGACTAGCCTGGTCTGCAAAGCTATGGAACGTATCATCATGGAAATCATAAACAAAGACATTGGGAACCTCCAGACACTGGATCCTACCCAATTCGGCTTCATTAAGGGCAGATCTTACCTCTTGAACCTGGTCGACTTCTTTAAAACAGTTACCAAAGCCATAGATGAAAGGAAGGTAGTCCACACAGCCTACCTGGACCTCGCAAAGGCCTTTGACACAATACCCCACTCGGGCATTATAAATAAGCTCACCAGCTTAAATATCAACCCCTATGCCACAAGATGGGTTGCAAACTGGCTCAGGGATAGAACCCACATGGTCAGAATAGCAGGTGCCATGTCAGACTCTAAACCAGTTACAAGTAGTGTCCCACAAGGCTCAGTCCTGGGACCTCTCTTGTTCGGTATATATTTCTCCGAGGTACAGGCTAACATAGGTGGACTATGGCTGACCAAGTTCGCAGATGACTGCAAACTGGGTGCTATAATCGACTCTCCAACTGACACAAGCATCCTCCAAAAGGGTCTCACAGAGATGGATAACTGGTGCCAGAGCCATAGCCTAAAGCTAAATGCCAAAAAGTGCATAGTCATCCCCTTTGGAAAAAACAAAGTGCCCACAAATTACCACATAGGTGGTAATCCATTAAGTACAGAAGAAGTAATTAGGGACTTGGGGACCCAAGTAGATAGCAATCTCTCTTTTGACAATCACGTTGCCAAAGTGGTTAGAAAGACCTTCTATATAGCACACCTTATCATGAAAGGGTTCACATCTAGATCAAGAGAGGTCATTGTGCCCCTCTACTCATCACTTATCAGGCCCATAATTGAATACAATGCCCAGTTTGGGATGTACCTTACCCGACACCTTCAGCAACTGGAAAGACCCCAAAAGTATCTCACCAAGAGGATCAAGGGGCTCAAACAGATGCCCTATGCAGTTCGGCTAAAGAAACTCCAGCTCTACTCAGTTGGGTACCGCCTACTCAGAGGCGATCTGTGTCTGACATATAAAGCCATGTCCAACCTAGAATTAATGGACATGCTTCACCTCAGGAAATCTAAATCTCTTAGAGCTACATGCTCCAGGGACCTGAACCTCAGCACAGAAATAAATAGGACATGCTGGAGGGACAGATTCATATCCCAGAGGCTCCCCTCACTCTGGAACAAAATCCCAATCCATGTCAGGCAGAGCCCCTCACTGACCCTCTTCAAGAGAAATCTTGATGAATGGATGGGTGATCGTAAGTTTACCCCTGGGATCTCTTCTGTGTCGCTGCTTGACAGAGGTACAGTAAACAAACCTTAAAAGGGCTACCTTCTGTGACCTACTATACAGAAGCACAGTCAACTAATCTAAAAGGGTGGCGAAAGCCAAACATATTCTGGCTAGGCTTATAAATGCCCTAGGGCAGATAGCCTAGTATCAACCTATGAACCTATGAACAATACTGTGGTTCACATCATATATTAACCATAGACCACAGAGTGCAAAATGACTACAAGCCCCATCCACATTCTTCCCCATCCAAGTCAGTGTCCTTCAGTGGCTGCTGGTGACTTCAAATTAAAGGGGGGGCTGCAGGAGACAGCTGAATGGGTGGGGCCAATGGGAAGGGGTGTGCCCAACTAGAAAGGGGTGGAGCTATGTTCAAAACCACAACAACTGGAACTTTAATTAAATATGCTGCCCTGGGTGCCAAACAGTCATTATGAGAGTCCAATCAAGACAAAATTAAGTGTAGAAGAAAAAACATTTCAATTCATTGGCTACATGACAACTTACTTAATATCTAGATGGAAACACAGGTTGCGAGGCATGAAAAAATAAATTACTTTTTAAATACATTACTGGAATGCCAGTCAAAATCAAGTATGAAAAAAAACCAAGCAGCACTCAACTCAAACCACTTCTCCTTGCACTGCAGTTCTAATAATAATTTATATTCATCTTTATAACATTACCAAGTAACATGCTGAAAGTAGCAATCTCTGTGATACCCCCATTTGTAAAAAAGTTTCTTATCCAAAAAAGGCCTGTTGCCTGACAACTATCTACTTGTTTCATGGGGAAGACATGATCAAAGTAAAAAATGAACAGCAAACAAGAAACAAGCTCAAGATAAATTGCTTAAAGGATTACTGCACAAGTTATGGACCACACATGATAGATTGGCATTCTGTTTAGTTTACAGGTTAAGCCTGCAAAGATGACTGCAAGTCTCCAACAAATGTAATGAGCTTCTGAAAATACTGTAATCCTGTCCCTTATTACAAATACTGTCATATGCATTTCAATACCTAACGCTTATATGTTATCTAGTTATGTAAATATTATCTACATGGCAACAACAAAAAGGCTTTCAATGCTGGTAATTCTTTAACAGTATGCTTATTAAAGCTTACTTGCATCTTACAATCTCTGACAAGCTTACCTGATGGTCATTAAAGCATTGCTACATAAACACAGAGCAACATGCACTGTAACAGCATGCATTTTCTGAATAAGAAGAAGCATAAATCAACAGTATAAAAATATGACAGAAAACCAGAACATTCTGCAAAATCAAGGACTGATGAAAAGCCACGGTCATACTTGTGGTCTACCTTGGATGGGGGAATACTCTGCACACTTACACTGCATAATTGCTCCTTGCCTTGCTTGGACACATCCAGAGCCACTACAATGGGGAGTGGGGTGCAACAAGTATGTCACAATTTGAAATGTCTCTGGCTGATGGTGATGGCTCTGACACTCATACCTCTCAACTTCAGAGCAAGAAATCTGGACAAATCCATACACAGAAGTGGGACACAGGCCCAAAAATAAGGACAATTTTTAAATATTGCTCTTATAAACTTAGAAAGATAATAGAACAGTAGTAGGTCTTGCATTGGTATGAATTTTCTGAAGGGTATGAAATCTGAAACTCAAATGTCTGCCATTATTTTCTAACTTCAATCTTTAATGATTTGCCACTAATTTGCCAGAAAACCACAATTTTATGAAAAACAGACCCGAATGTGATGCAAAAATATAAAATTGCTACACAATACAGCTGGGAACCTGTCAAAAAGGGACATCTTTTTTAATATTAACGCTGTTAACTTGAGCAGCTAACAAAATAAGAGCATCTACATGCATTTCTGAAATAAAAGTAATCTATAACGCTGATCATTACAGTTATATATAATTGTAAACCCTCCATGTTTTCTTCCAAAATTGTCATTTTGAGGAGGGATTATTAGGGGGAGAGCAACATTTTGAGCCAAAATTGGGGACAGTTGAGAGGTTTGGATATTCCTAATTCTATAAAGTGATTTGCACATACCTCTCAACCTCTTAATGCAGGAAACCTGGACAAGGCCAAATATATTGGGGGAACATACAAACAGTACTAAAAATTGCTCTTGTATAAACTTAAGTCAGTTGATAGAATAACAGGTCTTACTTAAGCATGCATTTTTCTGAAGGTTATGACATCTGAAACTCAATGTCTGTCATTTAGTGACTTCATTCCTAAATGATTTGCCAGAAAACCACTAATTTTATGAGAAACAAACCAAAAATAAGAAGCAAATATCTACTCATTTTGCAAAAATCTGGACATTTGAGAGGTATAGTTCAGCCAGGGCTGTCTGAGTTTGCTGCCATTCTCCCGTCACAAAATCATGGTCAAATGGAGCCTCCCCCTGCAGCCATTCCAATGTCCCATTCCTTGGTTATTTCACCCCATTTACCATAAACACTATAATGTGCATACTGCTTTACTTCTGCAATGATTTGGATTTCATTTGAAAGTTTTATTTTGCATTTTACAGCACAAACCCTAATAGATATCTGCTAAGCAAAGCAATGCAGTCTCACAATGAAAATAGACTTGGCATTAAAACATCTCTGCCCTTGAAACTCACATTCATTGAAACAGCATTGAAACCCACATTCAAAGAAAATACATTTTGCCAGTGGCAGATAAAGATTAACTTTGGGCTGTTTTCAAATCATAGGCCCCTTGAACACGAAACATACACATGCTCTTTGATACACCTTCCTGATTGTATTAAATTATATTCCTTGTACAATACAGTACAGTTGTTAGAGGGCATTTTAAATTTATTATTTTGAACATTTTTCCAGTAAACAATGAAACAAAATGTATGAGCCAATGACAAAACTGCCCAATTCAGAACATTTCCATCATAAAAGTCTACTCAAACTTCTACAATCCACCAGTATCAGTAAATATGCACAATCTCTGAAGAAGTAAAAGTCATCTAAATAATTCCACATTAAATACATCTGTAACTAATGAAAAGGTTGCTGCTAGCAAACAACTTTATATGTCATTCTTTCATCTACAAATAAAGTGCCTGTTGCCCATGAGGAATAAATTGCCTATGTTGCATTAACAAAAAAATGATAAGCTATTAATATAGCAATAGGGAATGGATGGCAAACTGATAGCAGGTTCATAGTTACTAGGTATCTTCACCAAAAAGGACTGCAGCATCCACCCCCTTTACAACACAGCACAGTATCAGCAATGCATCTACCTCCTGTGGGAGTACAACCAACAGCCTTCTGCATCGAGAGCAAGTGTACTACCTGTTGTGCTATTAACAATGCAAAAATATTCAGCATAAGCAGCACTAAACCTTTGTTCCCCTGCAGCTTTCAGCTCTTTGTAAAATCTGCTTGTCATTCAGCTGTATCTCTGAACTTTGCAGCACACGAATTCTGGAAAATGCTGAAATTTATTGGGGGTGGACAAAAGCCCAAAAATCAGGGACACATTTTAAACATTGCTTGTATAATGCTGGAAAGTTGCTAGAATAAAATGCTGTGTTACCTCCATACATTTCACTGCCAAGTCTTGAACCCAGGGAATCCTGTGCAAAACAGTCAGAGCAACATGCCACTATGCCAAATCAGCTGTTTTGTCAAAGAGAGGAAGACTGAAACTTAAATGGCTACCATTTAGTGAATTCAGTTCTCCCCATAGCTGTCAACCTCTTAGCACAAACTTACCTGAACAAAGACAATAATGGGAAAATACAGCCCCCAAACATATTCAGTGAATTCAGTTCTCAGCATAGCTCTCAACTTCTTAGCAAAAAAAACACATGGACAAAGCCAGTAATGGAGGAATACAGCCCCCAAACATATTCAGTGAATTCAGTCTCACCATAGCTTTCAACCTTAGCACAAAATACATGGACAAAGGCAATAATGGGGGAAGACAGTCCCAAAAATAGGGACAAATTTCAAATATCCATGTTATAAACTTAGAAAATTGCTAGAATAAAAGGTTTTGTATTACCATGTACTTTTTGACGAATATGAAGTCTGAAATTCAAATGCTTGTCGTTTTTAAACATTTGTTAACCAGGAAACTAGTCTGACTTGGGACAAAAGCCAATTTTCAGCAGAGCAGGAAGAAACACTCCAGACACATGTCTTTGTAAGATGGGAGGACATGCAGACTCCACACAGAAGGCACCCCAGCCAAGAATCAAACCAGAGAACCTGTAGCTGTCAGGCAACAATGCTACCAGTGCACAACTGCACTACTGACTTTGCAAGGCAAAACGAAGATACAGAAACCACAGATTTTATGAGGAACAGAACAAATATGAGGCAAAAATCTGCAAACATTTTACAAATGGTGGTGGTTAGGGAATTCAGGCCCTTGCCACCTGCACCCAAGGTACAAGGTTCAAGCCTGAGTATTCTCTACCCACCAGTATATAGCAACTGAGGCATTACACACACACACGTACCTTCCTTGGCAGCAGCTAAATCCAGTCCTGAATCTGTGCAAGGCCATGGTTTCCTCCTTGGCAGCAGCTGATTCTCCTGGCATGTGTGAGTAGGCTGGAGGCTCCAGCCTGTGGTCAATGCAGTCTGGTGTTCTTCTATTCTGTGCAGGCTGCAGGGCAGAGATGCCTTTTTCCTCTATCTGGACTACCTAACACAGCAGTCTGGAGTTCTGTGAGTACCAGGAACTCCAAGCACGCATGCATGGCATTCTGGGACTTGCAATTTTTTTTTAATCTTCTTTTCTTCCTTCTTTCTACAGGTGGAAGGGCTGCAGTCCTGCACTCCTATAGCATGAGCCACCCCTGGTGTCCTTCCAGTATCTATCTTTGACACACTACTCTTTGATATTTTTATCAAGGATCTGCCTACTACACAGTGGCGGCTGGTGACTTCAAATCACAGGGGGGCTGCAGGAGACGCTGAATGGGCGGGGTCAAAGGGAAGGGGTGTGGTCAACCATAAAGGGGAGGAGCTATGCACAAAACCACAAAAAAACTAGCTTTAATTAAATACGCTGCCCTGGGTGGCAAACCATCATTATGAAAGTCCAATCAAGACAAAAATAAGTGTAGAAGAATAAAAATATTTCAATGCATTGGCTGCATGACAGCTTACTTAATATCTAGATGGAAACAAAAGGTTGTGAGGCATGAAAAAATAAATTACTTTTTAAATACATTACTGGAATGCCAGTCAAAATCAAGTATAAGAAAAACCAGAAGCACTCAACTCAAACCACTTCTCCTTGCACTGCAGTTCTAATTATAATATATTCAGCTTTATTAAAGTACCAAGCAACATGCTGAAAGTAGAAATCTATGTGATGCCCCCACTTGTAAAAATGTTTCTTATCCAAAAAAGACCTGCTGCCTGACAACTTGTTTCATGGGGAAAACATGATAAAAGTAAAAATGAAAAGCAAACAAGAAACAAGCTCAAGATACATTGCTTAAAGGATTACTGTACAGGTTATGGACCACACATGATTGGCATTCTGTTTAGTTTACGGGTAAAGCCTGTAGAGATGACTGGAAGTCTCCAACAAGTGTAATGAGCTTTAAAATAATGGAATCCTGTCCTTTAATACCCAAGGCTTATACATTATCTAGTCAAGTATTCTCTGCATGGCAACAACAGAAAGGCTTTCAATGTTGGCAATTCTTTAACAGTATGCTTATTAAAGCTTACTTGCATCTTACGATGTCAGACAAGCTTACCTTATGGTCATTAAAGCATTGCTACTTAAACACAGAGCAACAGGCACTTTGAGTAATAAGCATAAATCAACAGTACAAAAATATGACAGAAACCAGACCATTCTGCAAAATCAAGGACAGATGAAAAGCCACTGTAGTACTTATGCAGTGTGTCCTCCCCATCCAAGGTAGATACAACTACTCCTTGCCTTGCTTGGACACATCCAGAGTCACTACATGGGGGAGTGGGGTGCAACAAGCATGTCACAATTTGAAATCTCTCTGGCTGACTGTGATGGCCCTGACACATTTGTCATACCTCTCAACTTCAAGAGCAAGAAATCTGGACAAAGCCATACACAGAAGTGGGACAAAGGCACAACAATGACAATTTTTAAATATTGCTCTAATAAACTTAGAAAGATAATAGAATAGGTCTTGCATTAGTATGAATTTTCTGAAGGGTATAAAATCTGAAACTCAAATGTCTGTCATTTTCTAACTTCAGTCTTTAGTGATTTGTCACTAATTTGCCAAAAAACACAATTTTATGAAAAATGGACCAAAAATGTGATGCAAAAATATAAAATAGACACACAATACAGCTTCTACCTGTCAAAGAAGGGACACTTTAATATTAGTACTGCTACATTGAGCAGCTGACAAAATAAAAGAATCTACATGCATTTCAAGTAATCTATAACTTTGATTATTACAGTTATTTCTTAATTGTAAACCCTCCATGTTTTCTTCCAAAATTGCTATTTTGGAGGGATTATTAGGGGAAGAGCAACATTTTGAGCCAAAAATTGGGGACAGTTGAGAGGTTGGCTATGCCTAATTCTATAAAGCAATTTATTTGCATGTACCTCTCAACCTGTTAATGCAGTAAATCTGAACAAGGCCAAATATATTGGGGCACATATAAACAGTACTAAAAATTGCTCTTGTATAAATTGAGACAGTTGATAGAACGGCTCTTACTTTAACATACATTTGTATGAAGGTTATGAAGTCTGAAACTTATTATTTAGTGACTTCTGGCAAATCGTTTAGGAATTAAAACTACAAATTTTATGAACAACAAACCAAAAATAAGAAGCAAAAATCTATTCATTCTTTGAAAATCTGGACAGTTGGGAGGTATAGTTCAGCTGGGCCTGTCTGAGTTTGCTGCCCTTCCCCCCCTGACAAAATAATGGTTGAACTGGAGCCTCTGCAGCCATTCCAATTAACCATTACTTGGCTATTTCACTCCATTTACCATAAACACTAATGTGCATACTGCTTTACTTCAATGATTGGACTTCATTTGAAAGTTTTATTTTGTATTTTACAGCACAAACATTGTCATCTGTTAAACAAAGCAATGCAGTCTCACAATGAAAACTTAGCATTAAAACTTCTCTGCCCTTGAAACTCACATTCATTGAAACAGCATTGAAACCCACATTCAAAGAAAATACATTTTGCCAGTGGCAGATAAAGATTAATTTTGGGCTGTTTTCGAATCATAGGCCCCTTGCATATGAAACATACATGTGCTCTTTGATACACCTTCCTCATTGTACTAAAAATTATATTCCTTGTACAATACAGTACACTTGTTAGAGGGTGTTTTAAATTTGTTTTGAACATTTTTCCAGTAAGCAATGAAACAAAACATATGCACCCATAATGGCAAAACTGCCCAGTTGAGAACATTTATCATAAAAAGTCTACTCAGACTTCCACAGTCCACCATTATTAGTAAATATACACAATTCTACAGTCCACCATTATTAGTAAATATGCACAATTCCACAGTCCACCATTATTAGTAAATATGCACAATTCTACAGTCCACCATTATCAGTAAATATGCACAATTCTACAGTGCACCTTTATCAGTAAATATGCACAATTCTACAGTCCATATTCAGTGAATTCAGTTCTTGCCATAGCTGTCAACCTTAGCACAAAAACCTGGACGAAGCCAATAATGGGGGAATACAGTCCCAAAAATAGGGACAAATTTAAAATATTCATCTTATAAACTTAGAAAATTGCTAGAAAAAAAGGTTGTGCTACTATGTATTCTGAAGAACATGAAGTTTGAAATTCAAATGCCGGTCAATTTTACTGCGGACAGAACAAAAACAATTTTCAGCAGAGACGCAGGGATTAATACTGCAGACACATCTTTGTAAAATGGCAGGGCATCAGAGCAAATCCACACAAACACAGAGAGGAGATGCAGACTCCACAAAGAAGCCACCCCAACCAAGAATCAAACCAGAAAACCTATAGCTGTGAGGCAGCAATACTACCACTGCACCATCAAATCTGCAAGGAATTAAACATTCAGAAACCTGAAGTCTGAAATTCAAATGCCTGTCAATTTTACTGCAGACAGAACAAAAACAATTTTCAGCAGAGATGCAGGGATTAATACTGCAGACACGTCTTTGTAAAATGGCAGGGCACCAGAGCAAATCCACACAAATACAGGGAGGAGATGCAGACAGAAGCCACCCCAACCAAGAATCAAACCAGAAAACCTATAGTTGTGAGGTAACAATACTATCACTGCACCATCAATTATACAAGGAATTAAACATTCAGAAACCTGAAGTCTGAAATTCAAATGCCTGTCAATTTTACTGCGGACAGAACAAAACAATTTTCAGCAGAGACGAGGGATTAAAACTGCAGACACATCTTTGTAAAATGGCAGGGCACCAGAGCAAATCCACACAAACACAGGCAGGAGATGCAGACTCCAAACAGAAGCCACCCCAACCAAGAATCAAACCAGAAAACCTATAGCTGTGAGGCAACAATACTACCACCGCACCATCAATTATGCAAGGAATTAAACATTCAGAAACCTGAAGTCTGAAATTCAAATGCCTGTCAATTTTACTGCGGACAGAACAAAACCAATTTTCAGCAGGGATTAAAACTGCAGACACGTCTTTGTAAAATGGCAGGGCACCAGAGCAAATCCACACAAACACATGGAGGAGATGCAGACTCACACAGAAGCCACCCCAACCAAGAATCAAACCAGAAAACCTATAGCTGTGAGGCAACAATACTACCACTGCACCATCAAATCTGCAAGGAATTAAACATTCAGAAACCTGAAGTCTGAAATTCAAATGCCTGTCAATTTTACTGCGGACAGAACAAAAACAATTTTCAGCAGAGATGCAGGGATTAATACTGCAGACATGTCTTTGTAAAATGGCAGGGCACCAGAGCAAATCCACACAAACACATGGAGGAGATGCAGACTCCACACAGAAGCCACCCCAACCAAGAATCAAACCAGCAAACCTATAGCTGTGAGGCAACAATACTACCACTGCACCATCAAATCTGCAAGGAATTAAACATTCAGAAACCTGAAGTCTGAAATTCAAATGCCTGTCAATTTTACTGCGGACAGAACAAAACCAATTTTCAGCAGGGATTAAAACTGCAGACACGTCTTTGTAAAATGGCAGGGCACCAGAGCAAATCCACACAAACACATGGAGGAGATGCAGACTCCACACAGAAGCCACCCCAACCAAGAATCAAACCAGAAAACCTATAGCTGTGAGGCAACAATACTACCACTGCACCATCAAATCTGCAAGGAATTAAACATTCAGAAACCTGAAGTCTGAAATTCAAATGCCTGTCAATTTTACTGGACAGAACAAAACAATTTTCAGCAGAGATGCAGGGATTAATACTGCAGACATGTCTTTGTAAAATGGCAGGGCACCAGAGCAAATCCACACAAACACATGGAGGAGATGCAGACTCCACACAGAAGCCACCCCAACCAAGAATCAAACCAGAAAACCTATAGCTGTGAGGCAACAATACTACCACTGCACCATCAAATCTGCAAGGAATTAAACATTCAGAAACCTGAAGTCTGAAATTCAAATGCCTGTCAATTTTACTGCGGACAGAACAAAACCAATTTTCAGCAGGGATTAAAACTGCAGACACGTCTTTGTAAAATGGCAGGGCACCAGAGAAAATCCACACAAACACATGGAGGAGATGCAGACTCCACACAGAAGCCACCCCAACCAAGAATCAAACCAGAAAACCTATAGCTGTGAGGCAACAATACTACCACTGCACCATCAAATCTGCAAAGAATTAAACATTCAGAAACCTGAAGTCTGAAATTCAAATGCCTGTTAATTTTACTGCGGACAGAACAAAAACAATTTTCAGCAGAGATGCAGGGATTAATACTGCAGACACGTCTTTGTAAAATGACAGGGCACCAGAGAAAATCCACACAAATACAGGGAGGAGATGCAGACAGAAGCCACCCCAACCAAGAATCAAACCAGAAAACCTATAGTTGTGAGGTAACAATACTATCACTGCACCATCAATTATACAAGGAATTAAACATTCAGAAACCTGAAGTCTGAAATTCAAATGCCTGTCAATTTTACTGCGGACAGAACAAAAACAATTTTCAGCAGAGACGCAGGGATTAAAACTGCAGACACATCTTTGTAAAATGGCAGGGCACCAGAGCAAATCCACACAAACACAGGCAGGAGATGCAGACTCCAAACAGAAGCCACCCCAACCAAGAATCAAACCAGAAAACCTATAGCTGTGAGGCAACAATACTACCACCGCACCATCAATTATGCAAGGAATTAAACATTCAGAAACCTGAAGTCTGAAATTCAAATGCCTGTCAATTTTACTGCGGACAGAACAAAACCAATTTTCAGCAGGGATTAAAACTGCAGACACGTCTTTGTAAAATGGCAGGGCACCAAAGCAAATCCACACAAACACATGGAGGAGATGCAGACTCCACACAGAAGCCACCCCAACCAAGAATCAAACCAGAAAACCTATAGCTGTGAGGCAACAATACTACCACTGCACCATCAAATACGCAAGGAATTAAACATTCAGAAACCCTTAAGTCTGAAATTCAAATGCCTGTCAATTTTATTTAACATTTTTAATCAGGACAGTCTGACTTGGAACAAATAAACAATTTTCAGCAGAGGCCCAGGAAGAAATAATGCAGACATGTCTTTGTAACATGGGAGGGCACAAAAGCAAACCCACACAAACACAGGGAGAAGATACAGACCCCACAAAGAAGGAACCCCAGCCAAGAATCAAACCCAAGAACCTGCAGCTGTGAGGCAACAATGCTACTACTACACCATCAAATATCAAGCATTGCAACATTTACAAACCACAGATATTATGAGGAACAGATCAGATCGAATATGAGGTAAAAATCTGAAATTTTTTTACAAATGGTGGTGGGTAGGGAACTCAAGTCTTTAACACCTGCATACAGGGTACAGGGTTCAAGCCTGAGGCATTCCCTACCACACCACCATAAGCACCTGGGGCATTTTCAGCGTCCCATAATCCTGGCGGGTCTGTGCACTGTAAAAGTGCACAGACGCTCCTTGTGTCCCCCTATGGGGACGGCCGGGCTGCCTTGAGCATGCGCATAGACCGATAAGTCGGGACTCGGTCTATGCGCATGCGCGAAGTCCGCGAATTTTAAAAAAATATTTTTTTTTATTTTTCATTTTTTTTTCTTTCTTTTTTTATTTTTGAGGGGGCTGCAGTCCGGCAGCCCTATGCCACGAGCCGCCCCTGCTACTACACTGACCAGTTCCACTCTAGTCCAGTATGCAGACAACTCCACTATTATCTACTCAGCCCCCTCTATCTCAGAATTTCAAAAAGTCACTCAACATTCTTTCTCATCTGTGAAATCCTGCTCTCTGGAATCTAATTTAGCCTTAATGTCCAAAAACAAAATGTATGCTCTTTGCAGCCAAACCAGTGTCAGCGCAGCTCAGCCCACTTACCCTTCAATCATCTGATGGCTCATCAATTGAAATAGTCTACTACACTAAACTATTTGAAACAATCATCGATGAACAGCTAAAGTTTGATCAATACGTCCACCAAGTTACAAAAAAGACAAATCAAAAATTAGGTATGTTTTATTGAGCCAAAAATTATTTGTCTAATCAAGCAAGGAAAAAATACTATTGCTGCCTACCTTATCCCTCCCATTAGATCCATTAATCCATCCATTCACAATCTCTTTTTCCCATTTTTACAGATGGGGTTGGATTGTCACTTTAACAGTAACAACCATCTAGAGCCAAAGTTCACACTGCTGGGTGGCTAGCTATATACCTTAATAATTTTTTTTACCAACCTGCAATCAAATCAGCTTACAAAATTTGAGCAGCCATATAGCAGGATTGCAAAGTTTGCCTTCAATGTTCCTAACAGCACAGCACTGTGATGCTCTCAGACAACTAAACTGGCTCAACCTCCCTAACATGTTCAAGTTCAACCAATAAAAACAGCACAAAATTCCTCTACATCCCCAAACCCATCTATCCCTCAATACTCTGTTACAATAGTATATCCATTCAACTGAAAAATATCTTGCAAATGTCATTCCTTCCCATATCTCTCATGAGGACTCACTATATGCCTACCATGTGGCAGAACTGTGAGTCTCCCTCCATGTAACAAAGTTACAAAAAAAACCTCCAGACATCAAATAAAAGTCTTTCTTCATAACACGTCAGTACGCTGATACTTTCTTTCTCTCCTCATGACCTCTTCCTACACATAACCTTACTGCTGTCACTAAAGGTAGCCACCATCTTGTGCACACTTGCTTCTACTAAGCTAACCACCTAAACAACCTCACATAATAAGTTGGTTGCCTTCTTTACATTCTTATTCATCTCCTCTCCCAAGCACAGACCTCACTGAATACTGCATATTCCTCTAGATATCCTCACTATACACTCTTTTTCTAACTCATCCCTCAGTGAACTTATTTTATATTTTTATTCCACTCTGAACTTCTTCTATATCTCTAACCTAAGCTCTGCTTTCACTGCAAAAGGATATATCACTCTCTTCTCTTCATTCTTGTATAATTGCATCAGTCTTAACTAGGCATCCGTTAACTATTACTCCCTCAATACGTTGACTGCATTGCCTCTGTGAATCACAAAATCTGTCTCTATATATATTTTATTGTCTTAATCTGTATGTATAGCACAGTGCAATTAATGCTTTCATTTAATCAATGTTATATATCTGTTATAACCTTATAAATGTTTTGCTTTAATATATATTTCATTTTCTCTGCAGTCCTCCTCTGAAAAAGGATTCAGTTCCCAATTGGATTTTAATGGCAAACCAATACACATAAATAAAGTTTTGTTATTTATATTCATTACAAAGCATTATGAAGAATTACATGAGGTATTCATCTTTACATATATACATAGCAGTAAGTTTATTAATACCTTTTATGTTATGAACTGTTGATAAAAATTTCCATTCAGAAACATTATTCACATATTATATATTAAAGTAGTCATTATAAAATGTTAAATGATATATGAAGTTATATGTGTTTCTCTGCAGTATGTGTTACCTCTCATCTGACATTTTTATGTGGTATCCATAATCTTTTTTTTTTCTGCTTTACAAAAAATTGAGATTTACCTTGGAATTGATGGCATTTGTGAAATTGGCTTTGTTTTTACAGTGTGTTTTCTGCAGATGTTTGTTAACAGTTCCTATTTAAGATTTTTTTCCATTATTGTAATCATAAAAGATAAATAGAATTTTATTTCATATTTATTATTTATGTCTGCCAATTATTTTGAAAGAAATGTATTTGAATATCGCGTTATGGGTCTATGGAGTCACAGTGCAAATATATATATATATATATATATATATATATATATATATATATATATATATATATATATGTTTCTGAGACATTGTCCTCTGGTAGGCTGTGACGTAAGCATGTAATGGTATCCAAAGTACTCAAAGCATAGATTGTGAGATACAGACTGTGCTGTTCATTGTGTATGAATGTAAAATGTTTTTCTGCACCTAATCATCATTTGTTGATCATCGGTTATTTAGAAACAATGACCTTTTCTTCTGTTGAGACATTTCATGCTCTACATGAAGCACATGGTACACACTTAGGAAGCTTGGTAAGCAGTAAACACAACTGATTACACAACGGAATACTGTGTGCCAGGGGTTATTTAAAGAAATACAGTTACTGATATATTGAGTTAAATGCGCTTTTGGAGGTTGGCAGCAGTGATGACTTGCAATAATGTTTGTATTTCATATAAATTAAGTGGTGGGTGGGCCTGGTTGGCTTTTCATAGCCAGTCTGTACAGTGGTATTGATCTGAATAATGCAAACACTGTTCTGGTCAACTTCGATGCATGTTCTGCAGAGAGTACATAGAAATATGAATTATCATTAGGTACTGTAATGGTGCATTGCAGTATGAACTGCTATTTTTTACTTTAATACATACCACAGACATAAAATGCAACATAAATATTGTAAAAACACTGCTATTATGAAACACACAGACTTTCAGTAGTCAATTAAAGCAAATTCTAGAGCATCACTGCTATTTCAAAAAGCATGACTAAACACGTTTTGATGTATGTTTCATGCTTTGCAGTTGTGATTGATTCTTATGCAACATATAAAACTTGACAATTGATCTGTAACTTTTCTGAAACAACATACGTGCTTCAAGGTGCTTAGTGAATAATTTCAAAAAAGATTTTTTACCATATGCTGTTGGTGTCTATCTCCTTCAGAACTGGTTTTCTATGCCGACATTCTAGACATCTCACACTCACCACTTCTGCTCAGGACAGATATTATTATTGAAATGTAATGCTGAGATCTGCAATCTGTGAGACAGAAGTTATGAGTGCCCACAACTGAACTGCAGTGGTAGAATGACTCCATACCCATCTTTCAATTTAACATTCACACTTGTAAAGCAATATTATACAGTTGCATCAATTACAGTGAAAACAGTTGATGCCTTGTTCTGCACTGACTATGTCTACATGCTGTCATAAAAATAATAGATCATCTAAGGTTGTAAAAAAAAATAACCCCAATGTTACTCTTCTACTGTTGATGTTTGATGATGCGAACCATGATGGGTGTATCTATTAGTACTGACAAACTGGTCGCAAGGTATGCTAGCACTTTGAATGCATGATCACCTGGAAAGCTGCACTACAATACTTCTTTTGTACCTTTTCTTACATATCACTGTGTAAGACACAGTGTGGAATGAAACCTCAGTACAGTTGGCATGATTAACAACAGTAAAAAAAACATGGTCTGGCACCAGTGTCGAAATCTATACCAAAGTACTATACGAGCATTTATACAGATGCATGGAATCAGGAATACCTGACAGGACAAAATCATCCCCTGGAAGGAAGAGTAAACCTGTCTGGTGGACATCTGCAATAAATAAACTATATAACAAAAGGAAAATATTGCTGTCTAGGACCAAGAAGGCGCAGGTGCCCAATTGGAAGCAATCTCTCCTTAGCCTGGACAAGCAAATAAATGCACTAGTGAAATCCTTTAAAGCTAACTTCAAGTCCAAATTGACCATATCTACTAGAGACAATCATAAGGCCTTCTTCATATATGTTTTCAGTCTCAAAGGAAGCACCCAGATCTGTTCAGAACTGGTGGTCAAGGACACCACATACATAAATGCTGAAGATATAGCCAACTTACCGGCTGACAGATTCAGTGAAAACTTCACCTCTCTGCCCCCCCCCCATCAGTAGATCAGGACATCCCGAGTACCTGCCCCCCTCCCCTTACCTCTAGGAAACAGGTCATCACTGCCCTCTTAAAAGCAAAAAATACAGCCTTCATGGGACTCGATAACATCTCAGGCTGCATCCTACAGGAACACAGGCATGAACTTGCAGCACAATTAGGCATGCTATTCAACCAAAGCCTGAGTACTGGCTTTGTCCCAGCCAAGTGGAGGAAAGCCATTGTCATTCCTTTATATAAAGGTGAAGCATCCACTGATCTGGGAAATTATAGACCCATCAGCCTAACTAGCCTGATCTGCAAGGCCATGGAATGGAGTATCATGGACCTTATTAACAGGGATATTGGCAACCTCCAACCACTTGAACCCACACAGTTTGGCTTTGTCAAGGGGAGGTCATGTCTGTTAAATCTGGTCAACTTCTTTGAGATAGTCACCAAAGCCATGGACAAGAGGAAGATGATGCACACCACCTATCTTGACCTGGCCAAAGCCTTTGACAGTATTCCCCACTTGGGGATAATCGATAAACTCTCTCAACTAGGCATAAATCCATATTTTACCAGATGGGTAGCAAACTGGCTCACTGATAGAACTCACCTAATCCAAATAGGGAAAGCCACCTCAAGTAGTAGACCCATAATGAGCAGCATATCACAGGGATCAGTTTGGGGGCCTCTGTTATTCAGGATATACTTCTCTGACATGCAGGCCAAAACCATTGGGATATGGCCGACCAGGGCCAATAGCCTAGTAACGTCCTATGATCCTATGGAGTTTCATAATGGTTACATTCAAACCTTTGAATTGTTCTTCTTAAATGCATCCAGGGAAGCTGACTGCATGGCAGAACTGTAACTGGTAAGATGTTGGAAGCACATCTAATGACATTTCATAACTTCATCATTTCTGTGTTATTATGTTTCCTGCAATGTATGAATAACATATATTACTCAGGTGCAATGCAATGATTACCTTATCATCATACATGTAAAATATTTTAACAAGTATTGACTATTAGCAAGAAATGCAAATTATATGAACTACCTAAGTGTAAACGTTATCACCTCAGAGTCTATCATTAAGGTGTTCACGCACATGGGCAAGGAGTCGTGGCTATGATTTTCATGTACATTGCAAACATGGTTAAGGGTTTACAGTCACTTTACCTTCATGGTTTCACCATCTCCTGAGCTACTTTGAGCCCAGCAGTAAGGATGCTTTGAAGCCAAATGAACCCATTGCCAGTCCAGCAGAATCAGTACACTTAGATTTTTCTACCACTTTGTCTTTATTCCATAAGAAACATATGTGTAGATGTAATGATTGCTATTACTACATAACTGCATTGTGACAGAAACATTATAAGCTAGTTATAACAATGAAATTATAATTACATTTTGGTATAGCTGCACACATCTACTGCATTCAGGTAGTACATGGAAATATTATGAATCCTTTTTGCAGTAGCTGCAGGTGTCATAAAGTAAATGGCTTCTCATTTGCAGCACTATTAGCCTGGTTAATCTGCAGATGTATCAGAATGTGGAATGACAGAACAGTTTACCCTTGGCCATGTGCCACACATCACACCAGTGCTTTACTAATAGCTGATGTTCTCTTGTGTACTTCTTTATCAAGGGATGTTGGTCAGTTGTTAATTTTTTCATTTAAAGATGCCCTGACGGCAGAAAATGTATGGCATACCTCAGCCTCTCCATTGCATTTCATTTATGGACCTCACTACTCTGCAAGAAAAGTACTACTGTGAAATACATTAAGAAAGGCAGCACTGTTCTTCATTAATATATGATGGAAGAAATAGTACTTGCCAATTAACTATTTTTAATGAATGCATTAACAATTCTGTCTGATATTCCAATGACCGAAACAGTATTGTTGAATGGCGTGATTCTCAAAGTAAACACTACATTACATTATTAAAATGTAGTAGTGTTTTCCGTGTTGGAAAATCTGAATGAATTACAAGATATGTATTTGTCAAATTTCATCTGCTGTAATGTTGCATGTAAATAGTTTTAAAAAAATAGCTGTAGTGCAATTGCAAATATTTTGCATATTGGAATATTCTGGAACATAACATCTGACCTGTGCTAACAATATGTTGATTATGTGATTTCTGCTCAGCTCCATGACTGAATATGAGCCATACTTTGGAGTGTGCACTGAAGAACACCAGTTGGTAAAACCAGCAATGTGTACTATTCTGCTTCAAGCATAACTTATCTTCCTTTGGCTCTTCTGCCAAAAGAGCCTTATGATGATATTAGGTAGCAATTCTGAATAAGCTGGTAAGAATGATATGATAGATATAACATACCCATTGCACAGAACATGTGTGAACTTTCACCACACTGCCAGACCACAGGAAATGAATACATTTCTTGCAGCGAATGACCTAAGGCTGGGTTGTGTGCTAAGCATGTGTTAATGGCCCTTTGCACATGCTTGCATTGGTGCAGTTAATGACCTCAAACACTTTAACAAGATGAGCACTTTAGCCACTCAGGCATGTGAGATAAGTTGAAAGCCTTGTTTGCAGTGCACTCTCAAAACAAGACGTGTTTTGCTTTTTCAAAGGTGCTTCTTCCTCAGATCAATATACATAGAAATAATCACATCAAAAATGCAATCAAATGACCAAGTGTTATAATTTTTATTTTAACAAGACATTAACCATGTAAAAACACATTACTCCACATACCTGAAGAAAACATAATACTATGTCAAAATGTAATAATTTTCCTTGACTGTGGCAGATGTACTTTTTTTGGTATGGAAACTGTTGTCCTTTGTCCATTCAGGACCATTCAAGCAGCCTTTGTCTTTCTCTGATTGATCAAATTCCTAACCAAAAATTCATAGGATGACATACGTTCCTGAGATGATGATGCATTGAATAGTATTTCAGTCTGCATGCCTACTATTTTGGATTCAGTGTTGAAGATAATGACTTTAATTTGCCCTGACTAATGCAGATAAGCTACACATGTTTGTGTCACAATGTCCCATCCTCACTGAGATTCCATCTGCAATCCTACTTCTTCCAAAACCTTTTGAGAAATGGTGATGTAAGCATTACTCATAATCTGCAACACTGTTAAGTATTCATCACTGTAGTTAGAATCCAGTGTTACTAATGACAAACAAGAACAGTACAAATCTATTAAATGGCAAAGATGTATCTTGCAATGACATATATTTCTGTTGCATACTATGTTAGTATACAGGTGGATACTTACATAAAAGTTGGATGTTATCAAACCTTTCCTTATAATCTGTGATAGCTGCATGCTACTGAGGTAGTGATACACATCTTCTCTGTTGTCTGTCTCTCAGAGTTCAAACAAGGCTGATTTTCAGAAGAAATGTCATTGGATGTATAATTGTGGACAAACACATGACTACTGCAAACGTCTGAGGAGGTAAACTTGTGTCAGCTCATCAATTTCTGCAGCAGGTTGAAATGAACCACAGTATATAGTGTCAAACAACTGACTATCAGTCAGTAAACAAATATCAGCTTACAACTGTAAAATACACAATAAAAAAAAAACTACCTTTCAATACTGAAACTGCAAGGAAAGTTGCACAAACACAAGTATAGCAGTTGAAATTCACTCTGCAATATTACAAGTATCTGACAGTTTCATAAGCATCACCCTGGGAAAGAACCACAGCCAATAGCAATGCAGTTTCTTCGTTACTGCTTTGCTGCTGCAGTTCTTGTCATACACCATGGGCCGGATTTATGAAAGCTTGCACAGAGTTGTAGAGTAGAGTAAGACATCAGACAGCCAATATGTGTGCCGAGCAATGCAGCAGCAGCTGGCAGGGGTGTCCATGAGAGCTTCTAAAGCTACTCTTGCACGGACAGTGTTATGGTATGCAAATTACCTCACTTGCTGCTGAAAGCTATGCAAATGAGGTAAATTTGGAATCCAGGAAACACTAACTTGTCCGTGGAAGAGTAGTGTTATCTGCAGAAATGTACTCCGTTGGTAATGGAGTACCATTCTGCAAATAGCTAAACGGAGCTATGACAGCTCCAAATAAAGGATGCATCCAGTTGAGGAAGCATGCCAATGGCCAAATATAAGGCCATTGGCATTTTTAAATGTTTAAAATTATTAAAATCTAATTTTTTTCCCCCAATCTCTGATGTTTAAGCATAGTGCAGTGCCGCGCAAATGTGTGGTGCTTAAAAAAACAAGAAAATAATTTAAAAATAGCCAAAAATAGGCATTTTCACTAAAAAGCTTATCCTGCCATGCAGGTGAATGGCAGGCTGAAGACAACATGGCCACTGAGTACTGGTTGCTAAGGGGGGGAAGCTCAGTGTGAGAGATGTAACCAAGCATTAGTAGGCAATCCTATGCAAATGTGGATAAGGATAGTGAATCCCAATTTTCCCCAGCATGTGAGCCATGTCCCAAGAGTGTAAGTGTAGGAGTAGGTGAGTAGTAGAGTAGAAGATAGGTGACATCATGAGGGGGTGTGTCAGAAAGGCTGTATTCTTATTGGAGCACAGTGTCTTGTGTTTGCCCTGAGTTGCTCAGGATTTCAAGAGGCGTGTCTACAGTTGTCCTTTTTGAAAACCAGAAACCAAAGGTGTACGCCGTGAATATATCTGAAATTTCTTGCAAATGTGCACACAGTGTGTGTGCTCATTTGCGCGGTGCTGCCCCGGGCGGAAACAGAAAGGGAAAAGGAAGGAAAAGAAGTAGTAGGAAGTTAACCAAGGAGAACTAGCAGAGCTGCCAGGTGAAATATATTAGAATCAGCCAATTACACAGGCAGCAGACTATCCCAGCCCAGCCCAGCACTTTAAACTCTGCAAACAGCAGTCTCCTCTGTTTTTTTCCCAAGAACTCTGCAACACTGCAGTATACAAAGAGGGAAAGCTTAAAAAATTCAAAGTCAGACTAAATGTTAAGGGCTGCTCTAGCTATCATAAACCAACATGTGCAAGGTGCTGAGGGTGGTAATGTTGTGAATGCTGCTGAGCAACCCACAGTGAGGAGACGGAGAAGAGTGTACAGACCTAGGGCAACCTACCAGGGGCTACATGAGCTGGAGATAGTGGAGCGCTATAGGGTGGACAGAGACCTCCTGCAGCAAACTGTTGAGCTCTGCCGACCACGTCTCACACACAGAACCAATAGAGGGGAACCCATCCCACTGGATACCAAGGTATGTGTTGGCCTAAGAATACTAGCTACAGGTACCTTCCTGAGACCAACTAGTGATATGATGGGGATTTCACAGGCATCAGCATCCAGGGTACTGCACCAGTTCCTGGATGCCATGTCAGCACATGCCAGTGAGCACGTATATTTCTCCAATTCCCATGAGGCATTGGACAGCAATATGCGTCTTTTCCACCAAATAGCAGAATACCCTGAGGTAGTGGGTGCAATAGACTGTACTCACATACACATCAAAGCACCACCCGGTGATAGGGGTAGGGTCTATATCAACCGCAAGGGCTTCCCCTCCATCAACTGCCAGGTCATGTGCAATGCCCAGGGCATAATAATGAATGTGTGTGCTGGCTGCCCTGGAAGCTATCATGATTCCCACATCTGGCATCTGATGCAGCTGTACCACAGATTTGCCAGTAGGGACATCCCAGATTGTCATCTAGTGGGGGATGCTGGATACGCACTGGAGCTGTGGCTGATGACACACATCAGAAATGCACACACACCCGAACAAGAACTCCATAATGAGGCACACGCACAAACAACAAACATTATTGAGCGTGTGTTTGGGATGCTCAAGTCACGGTTCCGGTGCCTGGACACATCTGGTGGAGCCTTGCAGTACTCACCAACTACATGTTGCCAAATTGTCATGGTATGTGCCATGCTATACAATATGATCTTGCGAAAACAGCTGCAGCAGGAACAGCATGGGGCAGGCTCAAACAGCCCCCCACCATTGCCAAGGCCTGCACAAGCACAGCATGACTTGGAGGGGGAACAACCTGAGCCTGCCCCAGTAGGCAGAAGGAGGCATGCCCAGTATACCCAGGCCTTGGCAAAGAGGCAATGCATAGCACATACACTGACTCAGTAGGAACCCTGGAAATGAGACCTCTCTCTGACTCGCACATACAGTAAAAGGGATGCCTAACTTGACACTACCTGTTTTCAAACATGTATAGGGAGTGTACTATGTGCATCCGACATAGGCAGCCCTGCAGCACCACCTGAGGCATGAGTGCCCTATTTTAAGCAATATAAAGAACTGTTATGCACATTTTACCAGTATTGAGCATATTTAAATACAATTGCGCGTAGCTGGTCACCGTGCTAACCAGTGCAACATCGGGCAACGTTGAGCAATGTTGGGCAATGTTGGGCAAAGTTGGGCAAAGTCGGGCAAGGTCAGGCAAAGTTGAGCAAAGTCGGGTAAACACACTCACACCTGCTTTACTGTTCCTTAAGCAGTCTGGTCTGCCCAGCAGGAAAATAAAAAGCAGTGACAGGGCTCGAACTCAGGATACTGTGCACTATAGTACAGTACTGAACCACTAAGCCATGACAGCATTTCACTGGAACAGACACAACTTAACTCACTCACACATACCAGTTGGGGGGGGGGGTCACATACCTAACAGTCACAGCCAGCAGGACAAATGTAGACAAACGCAAACACAAACAAATGCTGTATCATGCCCTCTGAAGAGGTATATGAGTAACCTCCCCCCAGGCCTATGCAGACAGTTAACAGCAGGCCAGGCAGTGTGATGTGGGTTGGGTAGACTATGAAGTCATAAACTAATATGCGTGTAATTGGAAGCTAAGGTCTGTAGTACAGTAGTATGCCTCAAGCCAGTATGATAGGCAACAGTACAGACTAAAATGGAGTACCTGACATAGCAGTGCAGTGTTAGGTGAACCCCTCATCCTATGTACACCCACAGTAACAATCAGGTGTGCCCCCCCAGGTAGAAATGTACAAATAATAGCTGTCCCCACTGTATGTAGAAATGTTGATAAGTCTATGCAAAGTGACTCATGGAAGCCCTGCAGGCACAGCGTGCTTCCTGTCGATGTACAACACAAAGGTGAGCCCTGAAGTAAAAACCAACTTGATTTTCACACACATATAGTATATATGCTCATACTGGGCATGCTCACACACACAAACAAATTTAGCACATTTCAGTCAGCAACATACTGAAAGGTCATACTGGGCATGCTCACACACTTAGGCCATGTCTGAGTACAGCAGTGGGCCACACATATCTGGCAGTTGCAGTTCTTACTCCAGAGACTTTTCACTATTCACCAATCCTGCCTTCTGCACACACTGATAAGAAAAACAGACCCATAAAACGCGGCCTTTTAGCACTTCTGTGGATCCCTAGTGATATCTGCATTGCTTACTGTACTTATTTCCTTGTTTCACTTGAAAGAAAGTTACTGTTTGTCATTTTTGCATTTAAGTTACCTGTAACACATTGCATTTAAGTTACCTGGCACTTGCTCACTAAAGCAATTATATAAGTCAGCTCTAAAAAATTAAAAGCACTACACCCTCACAAACTCCCCTTGAGTACCTTGTTCCCCATTGGCCCTTTTTTTCAATTATAAAGGAATTCCCAGTACTATTCTAGCATGTCCAAAGGTCAGTTGTCAAGCTCCTCTCCGATCCAGCTGGTGAATCTGGGAATCTTGAGGCAATGTTACAACTGCCTCATGTACACAGACAACCCTCTCCTCCTCCCAACAAATTCCAACACATGTGAGAGATGCAACCATATAGCCAAACTGGAGGCTAAGCTCTCTCAACTCAGTACTGGTGTAACCAGTCAGGAGGAGAAGGAAACCACACTCACTACAATTCCAGTCTCACATAGACCTACCACGACAACAAACCAAACACATAAACACGCAAAAACATACTCGGAGGCTCTAAATAAAAATCTGCCTAAGCAGCAGAGACCTCCAAAGCAGACACCCAAGCAACCGCTACCCCAAAACAAAACACGTGCAACACATAGCTCACAAAGCCAGTGTGCCAAACAGTCACAGCCCTTAAGGCTAAACAACACACCTGATACACTTGTAATAGGTGACTCTATCGTCAGGCACACTGGCGTCCGCCACCAGGCTGAACAAGGAGAAGGTCACGGTGAGCTGCCTGTCGGCACTAGGGTCCGCCACATAACACAAGCACTCAGGTCACTCCAAGGCAAGTACAAATATGACTCAGTCATTGTCCATGCTGGTGTGAATGACCTGAGACGCACCTCCTGGACTACATGAAAAGAGACATAGAGGAGCTCTCTGAGCATGTAGCCCAGGCCGTATGACCCTGACCTTGAGTAGCATCTTACCCTCACCAAGAATGATGCCACAATATGAAGACAAGATGATCAATTTCAACAATTGGCTTAAGTGTTGGTGTCATTCAAAGGGGATCCAATGCCTGTCAGCCTGGGATGACATGCTCGACAAGCCACGATGCTTCGCTAAGGACGGCTTGCACCTGTCACCCCTGGGCTTTCGGATATTGGCAAAGGCTCTTGCTACCCCCATAGTGCCTTTTTTAGGCAAGGCTCAAAAGACAAACCCACCTCCATAGGTATCACAAGGGATAAGAAACTAAGACTAATGCTACTCAACGCCAGAAGTCTAAACCTCAAGATGCACGCACTCAAAACTCTCCTTAGCATGGAGAACATCGATATCTGTGCAGTAACAGAAACCTGGTTCAAGGCTCGAGAGCACCCCAGCACTACCAGGTTATACCTCATACCATGCTTTTCGCCCCAAAACTTGGACCGAACCACAAAAGGAGGGGGAGTATCAATATTCGTCAAAGATACCCACACCTCCAGGTTGGTGGCACAGCACGAAGCATCAGAGACTATCCATGTGCAACTAACTGTGGGTAAAACTGCCTTCCAGTTTATAGCCTGCTACAGACCACCCTCCCAAACACAGGAACCCCACTTGGCCTTCCTGAGAATACTGGAAAATATGAAGGTCTCTCCAAACATCATTATATTGGGCGACTTCAACTACCCAAACCTAGACTGGGAGCATTACTCTAGCTCCAACACCCTAGCCCAAAGGTTCCTAGAATTTATAAACTCAAATGCTATGGAACAACTTGTTACCACTCCCACAAGAGGGGAAACATACTGGACCTGATCATCACCAACATGGGGACACTATGCTCCAGACCAGAAGTGTATCCCTCACTGGTAAGATCAGACCATAAACTAATCTCACTGGATATTCACATCCCGACCCCACCCCCTGCCCAGAAATCCACAGTGAAAAACTTCTCTAAAGCAAATTTCACACGCCTCAAAACCGAGGCAAAATCCTTCAAGCCCCGGCCTGTGGAAAATACGGCCCAGACCGCAGAATCCTTTATAAACGCATTCTATGAACACCTTCAGGAATGCATGGATCATGCAATCCCAAATAAAACCAAGAACCAATCCTCCAAAGGCAGACGTTCTGTCTGGTGGACCCCAGCCATAAACAAACTATACAATAGAAGGAGGAAGCTACTACATGATAGAGCAAAATCCCAAAAGGGAAGGCATCTCTGATCAGTATTAGCAAAAAACTACGGGCACTCATAAAATCGTCTAAGGCCAGCTTCGAGAGAAAAATTGCACAGGACACTAAGGATAATCACAAGGCTTTCTTTAGTTATGTTAGGAACCTGGGTGGGAATTCCCAGATATGCTCAGAATTAGTCCAAAATGACAAAAAATACATCGAACCCACAGATATTGCCAACATCCTAGCTGACAGGTTCAGCGCAAACTTCTCCCCTCTCCCCACCAAAAGGGCAAATATCTATCCCAACAGAGTGCTGCCCCTGACATCTCAGATGCTCAGGTAAGAGCCACCCTCTCCAAAGCAAAAACACAGCATCAATGGGACCAGATGGTGTCCCGGCTGTCCTACATGAACTCCAAGAAGAGCTAAACCCAAACATAAAACTACTGTTCAATCTTAGCCTTACTACAGGATATGTACCCAAAGAGTGGCGTACAGCAACAGTGGTCCCTCTCCACAAAGGTGGTGCCTCAACGGATCCTGGAAACTATCGCCCCATAAGCCTGACTAGCTTGGTCTGCAAAGCTATGGAAAGGATCATCATGGACCTCATAAATAAAGATATTGGGGACCCACAGACACTGGATCCTACCCAGTTTGGCTTTGCTAAGGGCAGATCCTGCCTCTTAAACCTGGTCAATTTCTTTGAAACAGTCACCAAGGCCATTGACGAGGGGAAGGTGGTCCACATAGCCTACCTGGACCTCGCAAAAGCCTTCGATACAATACCCCACTCAGGCAATATAGATAAGCTCACAAGCTTAAATATAAACCCCTATGTCACTAGATGGGTTGCAAACTGGCTCAAGGACAGAACCCACATGGTTAGAATTGCTGGAGCCATGTCAGACTCCAAACCAGTTACAAGTGGTGTCCCACAAGGCTCAGTCCTGGGACCTCTCTTGTTCGGTATATATTTCGGGTACAGGCCAACACGGAAGGACTGTGGCTGACCAAGTTCACAGATGACTGCAAACTGGGCGCCATAATCAACTCTCCAGCCGACACAAGCATCCTCCAAAAGGGCCTCATAGAAACAGACAACTGGTGCCAGAGCCATGGCCTCAAGCTAAATGCCAAAAAGTGTATAGTCATCCCCTTTGGCAAAAACAAAGTGCCCACAAATTACCACATAGGTGGTAATCCATTAAGTACAGAAGAACTCATTAGGGACCTGGGGACCCAAGTTGATAGCTATCTCTCATTTGCCAACCACGTGGCGAAAGTGGTTAGAAAAACATTTTATATAGCCCACCTAATCATGAAGGGATTCACATCTAGTTCAGGGGAGGTCATCGTACCTCTTTACTCATCCCTCATCAGGCCCATAATTGAGTACAATGCCCCTTTTGGGATGTACCTTACCAGACACCTGCAGCAACTGGAAAGACCCCAAAAGTACCTCACCAAGAGGATCAAAGGGCTCAAACAGATGCCATATGCTGCCTGGTTAAAGAAACTCCAGCTCTACTCAGTGGCATACCGCCTGCTCAGAGGCGATCTGTGCCTGACGATAAAGCCATGTCCAACCCGAATTAATGGACATGCTGCACCTCAGAAAATCCAAATCCCATCAAGCTACCGAGAGACTTGAACCTCAGCACTGAAATAAATAGGACATGCTGGAGGGACAGATTCATAACCCAGAGGCTCCCTTCACTCTGGAATAAAATTCCAGTCCAGGTTAGGCAGAGTCCCACATTGACTCTCTTCAAGAGGAATCTTGATGAGTGGATGGGAGATTGTAGGTTTACCCCGGCTATCACTTCTGTGTCACTGTTAGACAGAGGCACAGTATACTAACCTCAAAAAAAGGCATAGCAAAATGAATTTAAAATGGGTGGCGAAAGCCAAACACGCTCTGGCTAGGCTTATAAATGCCCTAGGGCAGATAGCCTAGTATGAACCTATGAACCTATGAACCTATATCGGACACCTGTCATAATCAAACTATGTACTCCAAGTACTTAAGTTGTTCAAAGAAAGTGAAAAACCAAAAAGATCAATAAATCTCTTATAAGTATCATCAAGAAACAATGAGCACTCCTAACATTATCCAAGCCATGGTCAAAGAGTCCATAGAGAACCATGAAGCTTTCTTTTGCTATGTCATAAATATCAATGTAAACTCATATATGTTCTGAGTCAGTGCAAACTGTAAATGAATACATGTACATGACTGACATTGCCAACATCTTGTCAGACAGGTTCATACATATTTACCCCCTTCTCACTGATAAAAGGGCCCATTATCATACCTGGAGATTGTGAAAACCCAGAAATCACATATACAATGGTTAAACAGCTCTTTCCAAACCTAAAAACACGGTGTGTATTGGATAACATGGTTTCCCTGGCTGTGTCATATGTGAACTCCAAAACAAACAGACCCTGCACCTGAACAGTCTGTTGAGACTCACCATCTGTATCAGGATATGAAACTGTGGAATGGGTTACAGCAACGTTTGGTACACTCCATGAGTGTTGGTGCACAACAGACCATGGGAACTATTGTCTTATAAGCCTAATAAGCCTGATGTGCAAGGCCATGGAGTCCAGCATTATGGAACTCATAAACAGAGCTATTGAGAGCCTACAAATACCCAACCCTACCCATTTTATTTTGGTCAGGGGCAAATAATGGTTCCTAAACCTGCTAGACAGTTTTTAAGGCAGTCACCCAGGACATACATCAATAAAATGAGCTACACACAGCCTACATAGACCTTGAAAAGCCCTTTTCCAACATCCCACACACATGTCATATCCACAAAATCAACAACCTGTGCATAAACACGTATGTCATCTGATGGATTGCCAACTGGGGCACAGATAGATCCCATAAGGTAAGAATTGTGGTTTCCTGTTCAAGCTGGTAACAACTGCTGTCCCACATGGCTCAGTCCTGGGACCCCTCCTGTCTGGTGTATACTTTTCGAAATACAGTCAAACACATGAGGGCTATGTTTAGCAAGGTTTGTGGATGACTGCAAAAAGGTTGTCATAATCGATGTTTGGGACAACAGAGACATCCTTAAAAAGGGTCTCAGTCAGACAGATGTGGTGTCAAACTTATGGCCTCAAGCTACAGTCATACAAATACCACATAGATGCCAACACCCTAAATATGGAGGTAATAATAAGGGATCTATGGACACGTGGATAGTCATCACTACTTCCAGAAACACATTCACAAAGTGGTTAGAAAATCATGCTATATGTTCCCACAAACTGCCAAGGTCTTTGCATATAGGTCAAAGGAGGTTCCCTCTACTCATCAGTCATCAGACCCATCATAGAGTACCACAACACACTTGCGATGAATCTGACTAGGCACCTTCAGCAGCTGGAAAGACCACTGATGTACCTCAACAAGAGCATTACTGGCCTCAAACAGTTGCCCCATGCAACAAGACTGAATTTAACTCAATCTGTACTCTGTTGCATACTGTCTACTCAGGTGATCTCTGCCCAACAGACAGGTCCATGTCCAATGCAGAACTGATGTACATGTGTTATCTGAAGTAAACCCAAGCTCACTGTACTACACGCTCTAGGGATATCATCATCACAACAACAAATAGAACATGTTGGAGGGATACATTACTAACTCACAGACTTCCCTTTCTTTGGAACAGGCTCCCTCCCAACCTACATTAAGCTGAGTCCCTCACTGACACTCTTCAAGAGGAGCCTTGATGAGTGTATGTGAAACTGAACTGTCACACCATGGATCACTTTATCAGCTCTACTACACAGAGGCCTAGGGAACTAACTCCATGAGTGGTGATAGCGGCACACTCTGGCCATACTAATATATGCCTTCAGGCAGATAGCCTAGTACCTACCTATGTACCTATATATATGTAGGGGGAACACAGTATAATAAGCCAAAGATGGATGGACAGAGATGTGTGTAAGAGGGTGACTATGACAGGGAGCCATCCAGGACTGCCCCACCCAGCACACATCCCAATGGCATAAAAGACATGAGGTGCACATCTCACCCAGTGTACATAACAGCCACCAGTATCTGTAAGCAATACAGTGTATGTGGTCCATGCACCTGCTGTACAACATGACGGTACAATGAAGTACACATCTGCTATCTGTAGACATGTACCTGTCACATAGTCTACTATATACCTATGAACCTATCTTCAATAAAGCATATGTTAGCCTAGGCAAGTTGTGCAGCTTTCACCACCCCATTGGGTAGTCTCCCAAGCCCTCATTCTAATAGTTAGTACCCTAATCCCCTTTCTAGTGGGGCTGCTGATGTGATGTCTGGCGTGAATTGTCTGTTTCCCATCCACTCATCACTCTGTCTGATGCACGTTGGGACTCTGTTCCACAGTAAGGCAAGTGTCTGGGATGGTACTCTATCCCACCAGCATGTTGTATTCATTGTTGTGATGAGGTTCATATCCCTGGAGTGTGTAAGGCTCAATTTTGTTATCTGTAGATGGAGCATGCTCAGCAGTTATGTGTTAGACATGGCTCTGTAAGTTAGGCAGAGTGTCCCTCTGAGTAGACGGTACGAAACAAAGAACAGATTTAGGTTTACCTGTTGTGTTACATAACACAACTGTTTGAGGCCAGTAATCCTCTTGGTGAGGTACCTCTGTGGACTCTATAGCTGCTGGATATGCTTAGTCGAGTACATCCAAAATGGTGCATTGTACTCAATGATGGGTCTGATGACTTAAGAGTAGAGGGCCACCACTACCTCTTCGGATTCTGATGCAAACCCTTTGTTGATTAGGTGGGCCACATAGGATTTCCCAATCACTTTGGCAACATGGTTGTCAAAGGAAAGATGACTATCTACTTGTGTCCCCAGATCCCTTATTACTTTGTTAGTTTTAAGGGGGTAACACCTATGTGGTAGTGTGTGTCTACTTTGTTTTCACCAAAGGGGATCACTATGCATTCCTCCACATTGAGCTTGAGGCCATGATTCTGACACCACACATCTGTCTCATAGAGTCCCTTCTGGAGAATATTTGTGTCATCCGGGGAGTCTTTTATGGCAAACACTTTACAGTTCCCAGCAAACTTAGTCAACCACAACCCTCTTGTGTTGGCATGTACATTTGAGAAGTCTATACCAAACAGAAGGGACCCCAGAGTCTGACATGTAGCCAGCAACTCTTAATTTGTGGGATCTATCGGTGAGCCAGTTTGCAATCCATCTTGTGATGTATGGATTCCTGCCCAGGTTGGTGAGTTCATCTATGATACCTGACTGGGGAATGGTGTCAAAGGCTGAAGTGAGGTATAGGTAGGCTGTGTTGAGCTCATTTCAATCATCTGTAGCCTGAGTAATAGTCTCAAAGAAATCCACCCAGTTCAGGAGGCGTGATCTGCATATAATGAAGCCAAACTGGGTGTGCTCAACTGTGTGAAGGTTCACAATCTCTTTATTGTTGACTTCCATTATGATTGGCTCCATTGCCTTAAAGATCAGACTCGTCAGGCTCATAGAGCATGAATGCCAAGGGATTTTTGTGGCTCCACCCCTGTGGAGTGTGAAGAACATTGCTGTGCAACATTCTATGGGTACAGATCCTGTACAGAGCATGTAGAGAGAGGTGTAGGTATCCTTGATGAATATGGATACATCCCCACCCTATGTGCTATGATCCAGGTCCTGATGCTGGAAGGTATGGAATGAGTAGTATCCTGGTAGTGCTGGTGTGCTCTCTGGAGCCTTGAACTAGGTATCTGTTACTGCACAGATATCAATATTCTCCATACTGAGATGTGCCTCGAGTGTGTGCATCTGGAGGCTTAGACTTCTGGCAATGAGTAGCATTTTGCTAACTTTGTGGTTATTTGTGTTGGTTATGGGGTTTTGTGTGTCCTGAGTGACCAGTGTTCCACACCTGAAGTCAACTCCTTATTGGTCCCATCTGACCATAAGCTAATCACCCTACATATCCACATTCTGGACCCACCCCCCCATTAAGGAAACCATGTTAAAAAATGTCTCCAAAGCCAACTTCATGCTTCTTAAGACAGACGTGCTGAACTTCAGGACACCCATGCAGATGGACAATACTGTTACGACTACTGAATCCTTCACAATTGCACTTTATAAGCACTTACATGAGTGCATGCATCATGCTATCTCAAACAGAACCAAGACGCTATCCTCCAAGAAAAGGAAGCCAATCTGGTGGTTCCCTACCATAAACAAACTGCACAACAGAAGGACAAAACTGTTGCAAAAGAGGGTAAAATCCCATGAGTGGAGGAGCTCCCTGGTCAGCCTCAGGAAGAAGCTGCGATCCCTGATAAAATCCTCCAAAGCTAGTTATGAAAACAATGTCAACACTGATTCTAAAGACAACCACAAAGCATTCTATAGCTATGTCAAGAATCTCAATGGCAACACTCAGATCTGCTCTGAGTTACAGCACAATGGCATTAAATATACAGACCCAACTGATATTGCCAACAGCCTGGCAGATAGGATCAGTGCTAACTTTACCCCCCTCTCACCCATGAAAGAGCACATCTCTATACGGGAAGAATGCAAAGTTGCTGTCATCATGGCTGCACAGGTAAAAACCACTCTCCAAAGCCAGAACACAGCATCCATGGGACCAGATTACTTCCCAGACTGCGTTCTACACGAACTACAGAATGAACTGGCACCACACCCACGTACCATGTTCAATCATAGCCTCACCTCAGGCTTTGTGCCTGTTGAATGGTGCACAGCGACGGTTATCCCATTACACAAGGGGGGAGCCACCACGGACCCTGGGAACTAGCGCCTCATTAGCCTGATGAGCCTGGTGTCCAAGGCCATGGAACGTATCATCATAGAACTTATAAACAAAGACAATGGTAATCTCCAAACTCTGGACCACAACCATTTTGGGTTTGTAAAAGGCAGATCATGTCTCCTAAACCTGATAGACTTCTTTGAAGCAGTCACCAATGCCATAGACAAGGGTAAGGTGGTTCACACAGCCTATCTAGATCTTGCCACGGCTTTCGACACCATCCCCCACTCTGGAATTATGGATAAACCCACTAAACTAGGTACAAATCCCTATGTCACAAGATGGGTTGCCAACTGGCTCACTGACAGAACCCACACTGTGAAAGTAGTAGACTCCAAGTCCGACTTCGGACCAGTGACAAGTGGAGTACCACAGGGTTCAGTCCTGGGTCCTGTCCTGTTTGGTGTCTACTTCCCTGAAGTACAGGTTAACATGGAAGGTCTCTGGCTAATGAAGTTCCCAGAAGACTGCAAACTAGGAGCCATAATTGAGACTACTAATGATGTGGACATCCTACAAAAGGGCCTCACTGAGATGGATACCTGGTATCAAAGCCATGGCCTCAAGCTCAATGCCAAAAAGTTAATTGTCATCCCCTTTGGTAAAAACACTGTACCCATGAACTACAACATAGGCAGTAGTATACTTAACACTGAAAGAGTGATAAGAGACCTTGGGACAAAGGTGGACAGTAGACTCTCCTTTGATAGTCACATCGCCACAGAAGTCAGGAAATCCTTCTACGTGGCACACCTCATCACAAAAGTTGTCTCATGCTGAATAAAAGAGGTTATTGTTCCCCTCTACTCATCACTCATTAGATCCATTATAGAGTACAATGCCCCTTTTACTATGTACCTCACAAGACATCTACAACAACTGGAAAGCCTGCAGAAATACCTCACAAAGAGGATTAGCAGCCTCAAATACATGCCATACACAGACAGTCTCAAAACACTCCAGCTTTACTCTGTCGCATATTGCCTACTCAGAAGTGATCTCTGCCTAACATCCAAAGCTATGTCAAACACAGAACTGTTGGACATGCTCCATTTAAAGAAATCCCAATCCCTCCGAACGTTGGCCCCAAAACCCAGACTGAAATACAAAAGGAGGGGGTGTATCCATTTTCATAAAGGATACCCACACCTCCAGGTTAGTGGTACAACACGAGGCCTTGGCGACCATGCAAGTGCAACTAACATTGGGCAAAGCTGTTTATCAGATTGTAGCCTGTTACAGACCACATATCTTGTCTCAGGACCCTCACTCAGTATTCCTGAGAACACTGGGAAATATAAAGGTCCTACCGAACACCATGATATGAGGAGATTTCAACTACCAAACATTGACTGAGAGAATTACTCGAGTACAAAGTCCTTTGCCCAATGCTTCCTAGAGTTTATAAACTCAAATGGCCTAGAACAGCTGGTCACCACGCCCACTAGAGGTGACAACATACTGGACCTGATCATCACCAACATGGGGGATCAGTGTTCGACACCAGAGGTATACCCCTCGCCGGGAATATCAGATCATGAAGTAATCACACTGGACAGCCACATCCCAACCTCCCCCCAGTCAACAAAACCACTGTGAAAAACATTTCAAAAGCAAACTTCACACTTCTCAAGACCGAACTGGAAAGTTTCAATGCCCCCTTGCTACAGGATAATGCTATCCAATCTGCAGAATCCTTTACAACTGCATTCTATGAGCATCTAAAGGGATGCATGGATCGAGCCATGCCAATTAAAACCAAGACTCACTCCTCCAAAAAGAAGAAACCAATCTGGTGGTCCTTGCCTATAAATAAGCTATACAACAGAAGGAGGAAAGTAACACATGATAGAGCAAAATTCCAAAAAGGAAAGGCATCACTGATCATTATTAGCAAGAAACTATGACGCTCATAAAATAATCCATGTCCAGTTTCTAAAGAAAAATTGCCAAGGAATCTAAAGATAACCACAAAGCCTTCTTTAGCTATATCAAACATTTAGGTGGCAACTATCAGATATGCTTTCAGCTACTGCAAAATGGCAAAACAATACACTGAACCAACTGACATTGCCAACATCCTGGTGGACATGTTCAGTGCAAACTTCACCCCCCCTCACCCCCAAAAAGGCCCGTGTCCATCCCAGAAGAATGCAGAGCCCCAGACATCATGGACATGCAGGTAAAAACAGCCCTCTTCAAAGCTAAGAACACAGCTTCAATGGGACTGGATGGTGTCCCAAGCTGCGTCTTACACGAGCTCCAAAAGGAACTAAACCCTCACCTACATTCACTGTTCAGACTCAACCTTACCACAGGCTATGTACCCAAAGAATGGCATACAGCAACAGTCATCCCACTCCACAAAGGTGGTGCCACAACAGAACCTGGGAACTATTGCCCTATAAGCCTACTCAGCCTGGTCTGCAAACCTATGGAGCAAATTATAATGGAACTCATAAATAGAGACATTGGGAACCTCCAGACACTGGACTCTACCCAATTCGGCTTTGTTAAAGGCAGATCCTGCCTCCTAAACCTAGTTGACTTCTTTGAAACAGTTACCAAGGCCATAGATGAAGGGAAAGTAGTCCACACAGCCTACCTGGACCTCACGAAGGCCTTCGACAACATTCTCCACTCTGGCATCATAGACAAGCTTACCAGCTTGAACATTAACCCCTATGTCACAAGATGGGTGGCCAATTGGCTCACAGATAGAACACACATGGTCAGAGTTGCGGGTGCCATGTCCGACTCTAAACCAGTCACAAGTGGCATCCCACAGGTCTTGTTCCTGGGACCCCTCCTGTTCAGTATATACTTCTTTGAGGTACAGGCAAGCACAGGAGGACTATGGATGACCAAGTTCGCAGATGACTGCAAACTGGGGGCCATAATCGACTCTCTGGCTGACACAGACATCCTCCAGAAGGGTCTTACAGAGACAGATACCTGGTGTCAAAACAATGGCCACAAGCTGAATGCCAAAAAATGCATAGTCATTCCCTTTGGATAAAACAAAGTGCCTACAAATTACCACATAGGTGGTAATCCAATAGGTACAGAAATGTAATTAGGGACCTGGGGACCCAGGTAGATAGTAAACTGTCCTTTGTTAATCACATTGCCAAAGTGTTTAGAAATTCCTTCTGTGTAGGCCACCTAATGTAACCCACTTTGTCAAGTCTGATGATGTCACCATCCTACAAATATACCTGTGGAAAAGAGAGCTCCCAGCAATGTGTATAGCGCATTGTGTAACTGCGTACTGCTGTAGTATCATAATGTAGTTAGGTAGGGGTTTGAATCCTACACTTCCCAACTGTGTGAGAGTGTGTGTGTGTCTCCCTGGAGAAGAGCAACCTTTTTGGAGACTACTCACACGTGGTATAGTCATCTTTGTCAAGTCTGATGATGTCACCATCCTACAAATATACCTGTTGAAAGGAGAACTCCCAGCAATGTGTATAGCGCATCGTGTAAATGCGTGGGTACTCTGCATTCTCCATGAACCATGAACACATCTGTTATCTTTGCCAGAGCATACTGGTGCTTTCCAGACCTTAGGTCACTTCTGCATGCTTGTGACAAGCTTAGCCACTGCAGTGATCCCTGGGCTATGTCATCCATTTCACATCCACTCATCATGGTTTCTACTGAATAGTGTGAGTGAGGGTTTATGCTTGAGGTATATTTGAAACCTGTTCAAAAGCAAGCAAAGTCTGGCAAAGATGACTAATCATTATAGGTGTGCAACAACCTCTGTGGATCTGCATGCAAACCCTTTATTGCTTATGTGCTCCGCAGAGGGATTTCTAAAACCCTTTGGTAATGTGATTATCAAAGGAGAGATGACTTAACACATGGCTCTATGTATACATTAGTACCTGTTCCACATTTTGTGGGCTACTACCTATGTGGTACTCTGGGGATACTTTATTTTGTAAAAGTGGATAACTATGCTTTCTTTGGCTTATAGCTTTACAGCATGAGTTTGACACCAGGTATCTGTCTGTATGATACCCTTTTGGAGGATTTGTGTGTCATCTGGAGAATGAAGTATAGCCCACAGTATGCATTGTCATCAGACATGGGCAAACATATCCCTACTGTGGTTTCTTGTACCTAAGAAAGCTATATGCCAAACAGGAGTGGTCCCATGACTGAGTGCAGGTGAATACCAGCTGTTACTGGCATAGAATAGTACATGGAGGCTGCAAATGTTACTGTGTGTCCTACATCTGTGTGTCAGTTGTCAAGCCATCATCTATCAATCGTTTATGGGCAGGCTGTTGAGGTTATGTATAATACCAGAATGTGGGATGGGTATGAATTGCTGGTGAGCTATAGCTTGGCTGTGTTGACCTCCCCTCCCTCACCTATAGCCTTGTTGACTGGCTTGAAGTCTACTAGGTGTAGGAGCCATGATCTGGTCTTTAGAGAACCTAAGTGGGTATGGTACAGTGTTTGCAGGTTCATAATGTTTCTGTTAATCAGTTCCATAATGCTGTGCTCCATAGCCTTCCAGATAACATTTGTCTGGCTTATAGGGTGAGAGTTTCCAGGACCTGTTGAAGTTCTATCCTTAATCAATTTATGTTAACATTTGCACTGGGTGTGATGAGGGTGGACAGGTTTAAGAATAAAGTATATTAGAGTGTCAGGCCAGGTTTGAAGGTTAATAGACCAAGCCAGATAGGCAGGATTAAGTTGCTTTGTACATGTGTTGAGGAGGGATGCAGAGTATATTGTGAAATAGATGCTAAGGATGAAGCAGCCAGGTAACAGGAAAAGAGGAATGCCTAAGATGAGGTTTATGGCTGTGGTGAGAGAGGACATGCAGGTGGATGGTGTGACAGTGCAAGATGCAGAGGGCAGGAAGACATGGAAACAGATGATGTACTGTGTCGACCCCTAATGGGAGCATCTGAAAGGAGAAGAAGATGTTGTAGCTCAACCCTTGTGGACTGTGAACACCATTACCATACGTCATTCCACATGTATGTAACCTGTATAGAGGCTCCATCTGGACAGAGCGTTTAGGTGAGTGGTGACTTCATATGCCAGCTTGTGTATGACACAGCCAGGGACACTGTCCAGTACCATTGCCACTGTGGTGTGGACCTTGTTAAAGAGATGTTTTAACTAGAGTGTCTGTGAATCATCAGATATTAAGTTCTGCAGGTCTGGAAATGTGGCCCTTGTATAGCAACAGGGTGGTGAAATCCGCATTCAAACTGTCTGACAAGGAATTGGTAATGACAGTCAGATAAGTGTACTTTGTGACCATTTACATTAACTGTGACCCAATCTGAGATTTCCCCTGTAGATTATGAACAACAGTAAAGAAAGCTTTAGTATTGTCTTTGGAATCGTTGCCATTTTGTATTTTGAAGCTTACCTTGTATGTTTATTGAGGGATTAAATTTTCCAATGATACTGACCAGGTTATCCCTTCTTGGTATGCAACTCTTTTTTGGTATAACATCACACCTTCTATTATATATTTAGTTTATGGCAGGGGTCCATGAGACTAATGCACTTTTACTGTATAAGTGAGAATTTCTTGTGTTTGTGATAGCACAGTCCATGCAACCCTGTAGGTGAACAGTGTGCATTAATACAGGATTATGCAGCTGGGACAGTGTTAACCTTAGTAATGCAAACCAATGACAGATAGTAACAACAGCATCACCCACAGCACAGTGTCAACCCGTGTCATACACACACATGCGTACTCAAGTTCCAAAATGTGTGTAGTACAATGCATACTGGCCACCAATAGAAACTATGGAGTGTTAACACTGGCCAATACAGGGCATGTCACCCTGCCCATGTGTACAATATGCACGTACATGCAGACAGTGCACCTCCACCATGTTCACAAATGTACACCTGCAAACCTGTGCTGCACACACCCCACACTTACTGTCCACATGTTATAACACATGCTGACACAACTACACACATCAGCCAAGTGGCACATGAGCAAACAAAACACAATTGGAATAAACACTGCTGTAAACAATACAACATTGCTAATTACAGCTTTAATGCATCATGCCTGCTCAGCTACACCTTCAAGGATATCATTACACTTTACTGCTGACAACATGCTACACATTCAACAATTCCTATACTTTATCAAAGTCACCCTGTGCATCAGCACCATGTTAGCCTGTTCCTGCATCAATGTTACAGATGAAAGGAGGTGGCACAGGTTTCATCATATGCACAGGGTGGGTTGTTGGTTTGCCAGATGCCTACACTGAGCCATACAATCGACATGTGTGTGTGAGTGTGTGTGTGAGGGCCATGAGAACTGTTATGGGCCAATGTTGATGTAATGTGTGCGGGTATGTGTTTGCCCTAGGTTTCTGGTTTATGTGTGTGTGTCTGCATGCACACAGTTCCACCATGTGGCTGCCATATACGGGGATTTGTGGGACAGCTACAGACTGTACCTGGCAGGCTTTACAGATCACCTTCTGTGGCCATGGATACAGAATCTGTACCTGGCAGGGGTGCTACAGACAGTATCAGGTACGAATCCAGACTGGGTACTATCTGAAGTGGTTGACATATGTCCACTGGATCCAGGTCCCTGCTGGGACTGGCCAGAGCCACATGCATGTGCTCTTCTAGGATGGTCTATGGACAGCCCCCCCAACATTGCTGGGGCTGGTACTGGCACTATGGGAGTGAATGTGACTTGCTGGACATACACGGCGACTTCCAGCTGCTGATGTTGCTGGCATACATCCATGTCGATGTCTCAACCATCCCACACTGTCCTGACACATGGACATGACATTGTGGAGGACATCCAATGTCTCACCCCAATGTCTATCAGTGACCTCAGTGTAATTACATATGGCACCTGCTAGGTCATGGATACTGTCATTTACAGAGGTGTTATGAGCCCTCTGTGCCCTTACTCCCTGTCTGGTGTACTGCTCCATTTATGCCTGTGTCTCCATGACAGCCTGGAACATGCGTGTGGTTGAAAGAGTTGTGGCACGTCTGTCAGGGGCATGATCACCAGCAGTGCTCTGACGAGAACCCCTGGGCATCTGCCTATGTGGTACCATTCCAGACATCTGTCTATGGCTGCTGTGTCCTGATACATGTGCCATAGATACCACACTGTCCTGGCCAGTGCCAACTGTACACCGTCCCTCAGCTAAGGGCAATGGTGATGATGGATGTACAGGCAGTATGACTGTGTGCATGGATGGGTGGAGACTTGTGTACTGTCATTTGGTGGCCCAACAATAGACCCTGACAAACCTGCCTGTGCCTCAACACACCTAGCCTCATGATCACTGTCTGTCTCAGTGACATTAAGTTCCCTGCTGTACTGAACCAGCCCCACCTCAGCACCTGTAGGAGGAAAACAGGAAACACACTTTAAGACCTGAACATGATGTCAGAACACATGCGTACATGCACACATGCACACATGCGCACATGCACACATTCATACATGCACATACACAAATACACTCCTCCCTAAAGCAGACACACACACACACACACACACACACACACACACACACACACACACACACACACACACACACACAACACCAGCAATCTCAGAACATACGCAATAGCAGGTGATGGTGGGGTACAGTATCACAAGCAAAACAGTCATATCACACGTCAGCATGCAGGACATGTGTTGCTCAACAGCATGCAGTGCAAGTGTAGACAGCCCTTGTTACTAACAGTATACATGGCTTTGATGCATGTGTTTTGTCATTACGTGATTGGCCTCCCCCTGGAACGCAATGCATACATGGACACAACATTGATGTGCAAGTATTCAAAACTCTGTAATGTACTGTGCACTATAACTCACAGGTCTACATGCCATGGCTGGATATGTATCTGTGTGTCAGATAGGTATCCAATGCTGATTATAGCCTCTGTGTCTTTAGCAAATAATTATGGACACAGTTTTAGCACATGCATGATGAGTATTCACACAACATCATCAGTGGTGCATGTATAATTGATGGAATACCATTTGTCCACATACCCAATGTACAGTAGTTATGGTGAGTGTAGATCATATTGTAGACATGCCAGTGTCATCCATGACATGGCATGCTAAAACACAACTGCATATTTAAACATCACACATACCCAATGTGTGTCATATGACCTAGCCACTCAATAGCATCACAAGACATATATGTGTCAGTTGTGCAAATGGTGATTGGTATGCATATTGTTTAGAGGTGCATATGTTTGCACACACACAACATTGAGGTGTATAGCAATGAAAGCTATGTGTTGTACTGTGGTTACAATAACTGGATGGGGTATAGTACCAAAGGCCATCATCATGAAGCATCATGTGATCACTCAAGGCTACAAATGTTTCCCAAACCAGCACTAATCATGCTGTACTGGAACTGTACTACCTTGGCTACATTCACTATTTCACAACCAGTTGTTACATGGGTTTGTAAGGAGGCCAATAAAGAGCATTCACTGACATGAATGTGAAGTGTGTTGCAGAGTGTTTGAATGCCCCATGATAGGCCTCTACCCCTCAGGTATGTTATGTGTAATGTGTGGATGAGATTTTGGATACTGGAGTGTGTCTTTACAGAGGGTTTGTGAATCCTTTATGTGTAGCATGCTAAAATGCTCTGTGTATGACATAGTTGTGTATGTTATGTGCATGTTGAGTATCAACTTTGCCTATCCAATGGTCACTACAGTGTAGCCACATTTGTTTGAGATGGTCTGGGTATTGCATGTGTTTGAGGAAACTAATCACATTAGTGAGATGCGCATGGTCTTACACCAAACATGCACAGCATGCATTATGGGTAGGTGTGTTACACGTGTACATGGTCTACACCTTAACTATGACATGCACTTTTTATTTACAATAATAAATGTAGAACACATTCACCAGCATCTGTCCGCTGCCTTGATGTCACCCCAGAGGGACCTACATAGAGATGAGACAGTTTGTCAGTGGCCACAACTGTGGCATTGCTACTGTGTGTTTGCAATCTTACAGTAGAACAACAGTTTACATTCACAGGCCTACAGATTATGTTCCAAATGATCAGTATTGCATAACAACAGGCTCCACATCTTCTAACTACACACTCCACATCTCACATATGCATGATCTACCAATACAGATAACAGTAGTCTACAGATATGCCATGCTACCTGCATGCTCCATGTGTGCTTGCTGGGTAGCTCCAACCTCCATCATGGTGTATGTCTGCTGCTGTTGTTGTTGGGCAGGTGCCACGAGGCTCAGGAGCAGCTCCGCCACACTGGTGAAGGGGGAATGGATATTAACACCACCTCCTGTTGCAAGCTGTTGTCTCTGCACATCAGAAGCACGCTGATGGACATGTCTGAGTAGATCACTACAGTGGTGGCGTACCTGCTCATATGTCCGGTTATGCAGGCCTACCTCATTTACCCTCCTGACAACATCTTGCCACATTGCAGTATGCTCCTGCTGGTCCTGGCTGGTTCGTGAGAACATTAGACTATAGTGCTGAATCATACAGCTAGTAATGATCTCATCTTCAGCACTACTATAGCTGGGATTTCTGCGATGTGCCATGATCCCTGGAAGACATAAAGAAAAAATATGTCTGAGCAAGTCATATGGCACATTTAACATTATACAGTACAGATATCACTGAACTGCCATATATAGCAACCTATTAGCTAACTGAGAGTGAAACACTTTAACTACCACTTATCACTGCTCACCCCACAACTGCTTGAAAGTGCCTGGCTCACTCTATCTAATGAACTATGTTCTGCACAGCAACAAAATAAAATAACTATATAAGACTATACAAGAGTACCTGGCACACTGTATGCAACACAATGCACCACTTAGCCACAGCAGATATACATCAAGCTGATGTGTAAAGAAATATGTCATCCATCACAATGAGTGTAAGGTCCAGTAAATGTATTACTATTATATCACACAACTTGTTAATGGCAAACCCGTGGCCAAAATATGTGCACAATTGGGAATATAGGTCGCATACTGCTGCAGTACACTATAAATGTTGCTAGATATGCAGTTATATGTTTTACCACACATATGACAGAGGACATGTTACAGACATACCCACACACACATCAGACATAATTACAGGGCACAAAGGTATGGCAACCCAGATAAGCTTTACGTGTATACTGTACAGTACTGTGTGTCAGTACTTACAAAACCTTAATTTTGAGGAATGTAATCTGTGATGAATACAGGGACCACACAAAACAGTGGATGCAAGCAATGTGGACATACACCATACTTTGCTGTACAGGCCCAGAGCTTCAAGTAGTACTACAGTACACACAGGATTTAGATTCAACATCAGTACCAATCAATAATCATAGATGTAGTGCTTTAGCCTCCAATGACACACCCCAGTTAAAACCAAGGGACTTAATCACACTGTATGCCATAGCACTTTTTCTGCCTAGCAACAGAATACACAGCTTTTGCTGGGATCAAAGCAAGAATCCATAATACCATGACATAAACAGTTTACCACTAAACTATCCCACAAATACATATCTTTGATGTATTCACAAACACACTGACCATCACAGTCAGTCAACAGTACAGAGAATCTATTGCAACAAGTAGATGTAGGTGTGTATGAGTATATATGACTCTCTCTCTCTCTCTATATATATATATATATATATATATATATATATATATATACATATACATATACACACCCATTGATGTACATATACATATATATGTAGACACATATACATTTCACCTTTCATAGTGGGAATATCAATTATACAAAGGATGTGAGGTATACAGTAATGTAATAATATCACACAGTCTTGTGATAAATGCACTGAAAGTGTTCACAGCCCAGGTAGCTTTATCAGGCCTCACTGGCTTCAGCATTGCAAACTGAACAAACCACCCACACTGTTTAATCACCACATGTCATATACCAGCACTGTATGCTGTCTTGTTTGTCACACACTAAAACCTACATACAAATATGCGCATACTAACCTTCACCAACATATATATCTCCACCCTTCACAAACAGTTGCAATATGTCTCCTGCTCTATGCACATATACAGATGTGAATATATATGACATATATATATATATATATATATATATATATATATATATATATATATATATATATATATATATATATATATATATATATATATATATATATATATATATATATATATATATATATATATATATATATATATATATATATTTCTCCGTATGTGTGTGGCATAAACACACAAGGTCCACACTGTTGTAAGTCCCTGGCCCTTACAGCTGAACTGTTGGGCCTTGCTGCAACACAAACAGGTGTCACATGTGAACACACACTAACATTAGAGGGGGTATATATAGCTACAAATTCTAGATAAGCATACTAGACTGCTACAGCAGTTGCCAATGCTAAGCTACACTTTAATATGACTATCATGCATGTGTTGCTCTGTCACACCCATGTTTATATAATGGCAGCGCTAATCCCCCCAACAGCTATTGGCTGCACTACTGTACAGAACACAGATAACATGGATCAGATCTTTGACATTTAATGCTGAGCTACACATTTCACAGGTATGTCCCACTGCTCACAGGTACACACTGCATTGTCCATAGCAGTAGTTAAGCAGGGCATCTGTGCATAGATAAGTACTGCTGCCACATATGAATGGTTCACATTATGTAGACTACTCTTCAAAAACATCTGCTACATGCCAGTAAATACATATGTGTCACATACCTTTCCTTTGTATGATTTGGTATTATTTCTTTTTTCTTTTCTCTGTCTCTGTCTCTGTCTCTCTCTCTCTCTCTCTCTGTCAGTCTCTGCAATAGAGTGATTGAGTTTGTTGGCAGCGATTGCAGCCTGCTTTTGTAGGTATTTGCACATGAGCATGTGATGGCCTCTGCACCAATTAGTGGCCACCATTTGCTAATTGCATGCAGCCTGCTGTGTAGTAATTGCAGTAATCACTGTCATAGCAACCCAGTACTATAAATTGCTAACTCAGGTAGGCGTGGCCCTTTCAGCCTTCCAAGATGGAGATCATCCTTGTTTGATGTGGACATCATTGTTTAAGACAGAAGGTTGGCATAGTTCTCATATCAGAAGCCAGGGGTGTAGCCAGTGATTTACATTTTGTACTCAGACCTACATGTTGCTGCTTCCAGTACACACTTATCAGTGTTGAAATGTACTCATCCCTCAAAATGCTAACCCAAGATACATGGGAGGATGTACTTTCTTTTCAAATTTTACAATTAACTGCCATACAAAGCTAGTTATTGAGATGTATTCCTTTGGCACAAGAATTGTTTGTGAACTGGTATACTGTGAATATTCATTTACTCAGTTCTAAACAGTTTGTGTTTTTGTTAGTGTTGACATTAGCACAAGCTGCTCAAGAAAACTGGACACATTTCAGTACTGTGAGTATGCTTACCTACATCCTTGGTAGACCCTGCACACACAGGTATATTCTACATTTGGGTAGGGGTGCAGAAGTACAGAGAGCGTACGTATTATTGTGTGGATTTTATCTTGCTGGACTTACACGGTTGCTGTGTACATGTTAGTTTATCAAGGCAAATAGTCTGTCTGTGTAACTCCCAACTGTGGACCTATTCACATGGTAGACAGAGATTAGCCTGTTATTCTTTGTCTGTGCACCACACAGGTCTTTTCAGCACTGTTACAGTTGGTTGCTACCAGTATATGGCTACATCCTTTTGTATTTCAGTGTTGTATTCCTACATACGGGCATGCTTCCGGAACTCCTTCCAAAGCTATTTGCACAGTGTGTAACAGCAGAAAGGCTGCTATGCCTCTGTGTTTCTGCCTCTGTCAGACCTTTCAAACACTCAGGTACATATTTGAACAGACTCAGGGAAAAGTAAGGAAAAAGTCAGGGACACCTTTAAAATATTAGTGCCATTAAGTTGAAACTTTGAGAGAACCAGAGCATATGGATTAATACACCTTTTCTGAAGTAAAAGAAGTGTCTAACTCTTAATTATTGTCAATACTCATTATGTGTAATTCACCACCTTTCTGGCCAAAGTCAGTAGTTTTCAGAGGGATTCAGAGGGACAGAGCTAAATTTTGTTTCAAAATCAGGGACATCCCTGGAAATTAGGGACAGATATGCCAGTGTTTGTCCTGCTATGATACTGTGTGGAGGTTGTAAAGTGATGGTGTAACATTATTTCCTGCTAGAATGGCTGCTTCTCTTATCACAGTCATGTAATGTAATCCCACAACAACTGTTGGTAAAGATCCACAGAACAAGTTGTGTGGTATGGCATTCCTATTTTTCCTTTACATTCACTCATTCTGATGCATGATATATTTATTTCAGCACCAACGTGTTGTATATCTACCGTGGCTTAGTGTAGTGTGTACAAGGTCAGGGGTTTGAGACTGACAGAGGTGTTTTATACAGAGTGGCTAAGGCACTTTTAAGCAGTTGTAAACGGGTTTGCGTGGGTTTGCGCGATGCTTAGCAATGCTTAGCTAAACGCAAACAAGTGCACACTCATGCAAACCCGCTAACTACTGCTTAATAGTGCTTACTCCCGCTAACCCCGTGCTCATTTCTTTGAAAGAAAAGAAAAATGGGGAGATGGGAAAGTGGTGAAAAATAGGGCACAAAGAGGGAAAGACAGTAGGGAAAATAGCTCAGGATGTGCAGGACGGGTGTAGGGAAGGCCCATAGCTGTCCATTTCTTTAACAGCAACAGCTGTGCATATGGAATAAATTTGGAAGTAAATATGAAACCTTCAAGCCCTGAGAGAGGGGTGAGGACAACAAATTATGTTGTAATGCCAATTCAATTACATTTTATGTGTCCAGGGGACTTGTGTGCAAAATGGGCAGCTATGTATGGGGTGTCATTTTTTTGGGGGGAGCAGATTGCTCTTTTTTTTCAGGTGAGAGTGGAATGTGGGGTAGGGGAAGTAGGTATATTTGGGGAGGTAGGTTGGGGAGGTAAACAAACAAGACAAACAAGATGCATACAGGGGCGGAATATGACACATATGGTGGGTGAACACCATTGATGGGGAGGGATGTTTGGAAATCGCAAGCCCATGAGCCCACAGATGGCAACAGTGGAACTGAGATCCCCACCCATGGGCAGTCACCACTGCAACTTCACAGCCCAGAGGGTGGCTGTGCTGGGGGCTGTGTAGGAGGGGCAGGCTGACACGGGATTTGCGCCACTCATTCTTCAAGCTGGCGTAGAGGTTCTGCAATAGAACACTCGATCTCTCTATGCACCACAGCCTGTACCGTTCGAAGGGTGATAGGTGGCCCTCCTCCATCCATGTTTGCACGGGGGGCCGAGCCCCATCCCTTGCAGCACTTCCACCTGAAGGTGGCACAGAGCCAATGGAGGAGGAGGAGGTCCCAGGCTGGGCACCGGACCTGCTGGTGCCAGGTGCCATGGCCAGCTGAGGTGGGACAGGTGGGTCTGCTGGGACCAGCCTTCCCATATGAACTATGTTTTGGAGAATTTAATAAAGATATGGATTAGTAACAGTCAACAGCATTCCCAGTTAGTTATAACAGCATGCAGAAGCATTCCCATTAACCCAACACACCAGAGTTTCAACAGTTGAAAAGCAAGCATAAAACATGCATATATATATATATATATATATATATATATATATATATATATATATATATAACAATTGTGGACATTACAACAGCATGCAGGTTTAATTGATGGCAACAGACCACCAATGTTGTGGTATTTGAATAGGGCACATGCATAGAAATAAATGCAAATATTTATAAACCAATAGGACATATGTCCCAACAGATGTTTTGAGATTAGACATACCCATTGAGGTGTGGAATTGCATTTTTATGCACATACAGTAGGGTGGAAAAAGATAGCTCAATTAACAACTTATATATCCTTCTAGTTTACACTATATTCCTATTAACTGCAGTTATATATCCCTTACATGAATTATTACACTACCCAATGTCCTTCTATTGTGCAATTGGATTTTGCTAGATCATTATATGCATGAGCTGTATCTGACATACAAACTGTCCAGAATGCAGATGTTACTGCTACATATTTTGAGAGTTGCTCATACACACTACTGCTGAGATGGTACACTGACAGGTATACTTTCATATAATTATCTAGATATGTTCATGTGAAATTATCAGTTATATGTTAACAGCTCCCTACATTTCTGGCAGCACACTGACATTTCTGGGGAACACAATACCAAGCTACTCATGTGCCAGATTAACCTGTACATGCTGGGCATGAACCAACAGTTGAGGGCTGTAAATATGCATAAAAGCTACTAGCACTCCCTTCATCCACTTTATATGGGCCTACCCAAGTGTGGGTTAACACTGCTTAATTCAACAGTACTATTTCTAAAATGCAACAGTACAACAACATATCAAAGAAAATCACACAGGCGCACTCCAGGAATTATACCTTTATTAAAGAATTATTACGCCTTTATTTATTGGGTTAAAACACTTTTTTGAAGGCTCTCTCATTTATTTTATAAAACAGTGCATGCAGAATAATTACTAACCTGCCTGGTGATGCAGCCTTTGCAGCCTATCTTCATGGGCTTGCTGATTCATAGCCCAGACACCTGCAGCTATGAAGTAAATGCAGTGATATTGAGACATACCTATCCATGGTATAGACAAGCATAGCAATTCTTAACTACTTAATACAATGGCTACTTCTCAGTGCTGGGGCATTTACCATCCCACGGGCCTCCTGGATCCACTGGTCCAGTTGATCCTCCTTACGTCGCTTCAGGTCAGAGTAATGGTGCCTGACCTGCTTACCAGTCCGAGGAACGCCAGTGGCACTGGTGAGATCATGAGCTAGACAGTTCCAGGCCTCCATTTTGTATTTGGTGCCCTGGTACTGGCCCCACAGGAGTCTTTCCTCATGATTGTGGACAAGGAGCCAAATAATTACTTTGGTCTCCTCAATGCCCCAACGTTGAGCGCGAAATCGAGTGCCTTCGCCAACACCAGCCATGCTGACTGCAGAAGGGAGCTACAACCAGTTATGGCAAGTATTCACACCTGTGGAGCTTAAATATGCCTCATTTCCTGCACTTATTTGTGATTGGCCAGTTTTGAAAAAAAACTCAGCTGTAGGCACACCTGCTTAGCTGATGTTAGCAATGTTTAATATTCCTTTGATAGATATGTGTCTGTTGAAAGTGCATGGTTATGAAATGCTGTCATGGTTTAGTGGTTATGTACTGTGACTATAGTGCACAATATCCCGAGTTCGAGCCCTGTCACTGCTTTTTATTTTCCTACTGGCCAGACCTGAATGGTTAAGGTACAGTAAAGGAGGTGTGGCTGTGTTTAGCCAACTTTGCTCAACTTTGACCGACTTTGCTCAGCATTGCTCGACGTTGCCTGACGTTGCCCAACGTTGCTCGACATTGCCCGACGTTGCTTGACGTTGCCCAACGTTGCGCTGGTTAGCGCGGTGTGCAGCTACACGCAAACATGTTCTGGTTGTGCTAGTTTGCGTGATGCGTAGCTCCACGCAAAGACATTGTGCTAGTTAACACAGTGCTCAGCTATGAGCAATTAAATATAAATATGCTCAGTACTGGTAAAATATGCTTAGCAGTGCTTTACATTGCTTAAAATAAGTTACTCATGCATCAGTATGCATAACCATTTCACCTTCCTATATATATATATATATATATATATATATATATATATATATATATATATATATATATATATATATATATATATAATTCGTTCACTACTACATATAACATTTCAATGCTTTTTACAAAACTTTAAATAACAAATGTCTGGAAATATTTTTGTATACAGATTTCCAACAGAAAATGGAACGTGTAGTGGTGGGACTTGAACCGGGAATGCCTCCTCTTTGTGCGAAGGCTCTAACCACTATACTATCCCTATTTCGCTTAATTTGCATATATGTTTCTTATTATCCTCTTCGGTGTCTAAACTAACTGTAGCTAAGCAATGGGAAACTCATGCAAACACGGGCAAATATGGGCAGCTATATCGGAAATGAAAAAAAAAAACATTTCTATTACTTTTTATATTTGTACGGGATTTAATATATGGAGGAGTGTAGTGTTAGAATGTACACATGTGAGCAGACTTGCTCATGTAACTAGACATTTCCCGAGTTTCAAAATTGCAGGGGCGTGGATTTTTGGACTGCTCTGCAGTCTGACACGCCCCCTACACACGTCCTCGCTCCGTGTAAGCTTTAGAGTTGAGGCAGCGCACCCTCATTTATATGCATGGTGTGCTGCCGTCATAGTCTTAGACTGGCGTTTCCGTGTAAGACTAATGTAGTCTTACACAGAAGATTAGTAAATCTAGGGGCATAACATTATATAATTTCATCAAAAGTACTACTGAGTCTTTGATTCTCAATAAACAGTTCTTTACTTACCTCCAATCTTTCATGATTATGCAGTGCTGCAGATATCAGTCCAAGAAAAATTGTACACCAACACAGCATCTTTCACACACACACACACACACACACACACACACACACACACACACACACACACACACACACACACACACACACACATTCATATTACAGTACATAGTATCACATATGCACACATAAGTCCGCATGCAAACTCACATAAGTACACATTCATTCAAAAGATCATTGTTTTTACATATCTGAATGTCATTTTAGAAAATGTTTTGTGTTACAAATGACAAAAGATCGAAGATTATTACCAAACTGCCATAAAGAAACTATTGCTTAACATTTTAACTATTTGTTATTGGTTCTTTCATTTCCTGTTTAATTTATATTGCATGAGCAGTGGAGCCATTGTTTTCTTACTTTAAGATTCCTGGGAGCTGCACTCCTGTGGACAAGCTAAAAATCAAACTGGTGTTTTGACTCCATTTTGCTACCAACAAACAGTAAATTACATTTATTCTACTACACTTAAAGCCCCTCATAGGAACAAGTGCAGGGCAAAGCCCAGAAACAAACTCCGATGGTGGAACCATAATATCAATACGCTTTATAATAAAAAGAAAAATATGACCAAAAGTAAGAAGAGCAATTCCCAGTATGTTAGAGCTCTTGCTAGTGAAATAAACAAACAACTCAGGACCTTAATAAAATCAAACAAAGCCAAGTCTGAGGCTAAAGCAGCTACACAAGCCAAAGATAATCACAAAGCAGTTTTTAGTCATGTTCATAATCTCAGAAATGCAACACAGAAATGCACTGAGTTAATTGTTATGTTGCTTACACTAAGGCTAAAGATATAGTGAACCTACTGGTCAATAAATGCAGCTCAATTTTACCCTCTCTTCACTCCATCTGTCCCTCACAATATACCTGAAACTGTTTCGCTTTTGGCTATCTGGTCCTGGTGAGAGAAGGAGCAGAGTGCATTGATTCCTGACTGTTTCTGGTTGGACAGTGCGTGTCTGTGCTTAACGTTCCTGATTGGTCTGGTTGCTATTCAAGGCATCTACCAGGAAAAGGCTACAACTAGCATACAGACACTTGCGTCATCTGGGATAATACTGTGGATCACCAAACAGGCTGTGGCCTGCTTCTCATCTTGGAATTGGTGCTAAAGTTTTGCTTCTGATGAGAAAAGAAGCAAAGGAGCATTGTATTCCAGCAGAGTGAAGCTGTGGTGAGACCAGCACTAGTAGTAGCCAAGCAGTAGCCATTCATGTGAATCCCCTCTTTTCATCTTTCTTGACAAGCTAATTCTTTGTTTTCAGTAAGTACTGCTTGATTTATTTCTAACTTCAGAATATCTGCCTAAATACTTCTTCCTTAAATTTTCAGGGTTTACATATTAGTTTCCCCACAAGTGTTTGGCCATGCAGTGTACAGACTCAGACACCTTGAGTGACATTTTTCCTGTAAAAGAACAACTGAAAATTTTCCAATACATAGTTGCACTTAGGACAACTAGTTTGCTGTGACAAGCACTGTCCCCAGAGTTGCAAACCGAATACTCCTGATATTGCTTTATATTCTCACTCCATCTTTCTAATCAAAAATAACGGGTCTGGTGCCATGAATATGAACTTTCCCACTGTCTCCATTACCAGCTTGGTGGATATGGGCATCCTGAGGCAATATAGAAATTGCCTCATCTTTACTAACAACTCGTTCATTCTCAAACTGATATGGTATGTAAGAGATGTATTTACACGATGTAACTGGAGGCAAAGCTCTCACATAAAAGTGCTCCTAATGTCAATAAGGCTGTCAGTAGTACACGCACTGCATCCATCACACACAATTTTAAGCCAACATATAGACTCACATATGCTGAGGTACTTAAATGTAACCTTCCTAAACCACAAAGTCCTCCTAGATGAAGTACACATAACAAATACCCTCAGCAGTACCAAATGCACTCTTTCAAAACAACACCCATATCAACACATAGAGCCACATCCCATGGAGCCTCTACCTCTAAGCTCATAAGGCAAGCCACCATACAATCCAACATTCTGGTCATTGGAGGCTCCATCGTGAGATACACTGATGTCCCTCTTACCAGGCTGAGTAAGGAGAAAGTCACAGTCAATTGCTTATCAGGGCCTAGGATCTGCCACATTATACACACACTCAGGTCATTGGGCCACAAGTAGCAGTATGACTAAGTCATAGTCCATGTAGGAGCAAATGACCTGAGAAGCACCTCCCTAAACTATATGAAGAGAGACATCATAGAGGTCTCAGAATATGTGTCTCAGGCAGGTACGAGCCTAGCATTGAGCAGCATTCTATCATCTCCACGGATGATGCCATAATACAAACAAAAGATTGACTTTAATAATTGGCTTAGTTTCTGGTGTCATTCTAAGGGGGTGCAATATTTGTCAGCTTGGAAGGAGATGGTTAACAGACCATGCTGCTTTGCTAAGGATGGTCTGCACCTCACCCTTCTAGGCTTTTGAATATTAGCTAAAACACTGTCTTCCCCCATAGTGTCCTTTTAGGCAATTCCAAACTGAAAGTACTTCCGACATAGCAAATCAAAACCAGGAAAATCTAAAGGTATTACTGCTCAATGCTAGGAGTCTAAACAAAAAACTTCACTCCTTTGAAGATCTCTTCACCCTAGAAAATGCTAATGTCATTGTGGTCACTGAGACATGGTTTAAAGCTGTGGAGAGCACACCAACAGTGCAAGGTTATAATGCCTTCCACACAGTGAGACCAGCTACTACACAGAAAGGGACTAAAGGTGGCGGTGTCTCTGTTTACAACAAATATAAATATACTTCAAGGCTGGTCAAACTGGACAATGCACTTGAGCTACTCCATGTTCAAATCACCATAAGAAAAATCCAATATCACTTCCTTACCTGCTATAGCTCTCCCTTTATGACTCAGGAAACCCATACCATGCATTTAAACTTATTAGAAACACTAATCATCCAACCCAATACCATATTCATGGGTGACTTTAATTACCCCACTATTAATTGGGAATCCTATATGACACCAAATGGACAGGCACAGAGATATATGGATTTTGTAAACACAACTCACTGAACCAGATAGTCAATACACCAATCAGGGGTTCAGCCATACTAGATCTGGTCACTAATATGGGAGAGTGCTGCACATGCCCCTACTGTTTTCCCTGTTAAGGTCAGACCACAAAATGGGCTTCTTTGAAGTAAAAATAAATCCTGGACCCCCAGCTAAACCTAGAATATTCAGGAACTAATCTAAGGATAACCTCCTGCTATTAAGTGATAACCTGGCAAAATTTCAAGCCCCCATAAACCTGAGAACACCACTGCCTATGCAGAACTGTTTGCAGCAACCCTGTAAAAGCATGTTAATAGCTGCATAGTGGCAGCTGTACCCATCAGGAAGAAGTAAAGAGCTAACTCAAAAAACAGCCAAACTGGTGGAATCACAAAATCAATAGGCTGTATAACAGAAGGAAGAAAATCATGGCAAAAATTAGGAGTGCAGCACCCAGCAGGATAGGAACACTCTCATCAAACTAAACAAACAACCCAAAGGACAATTAAAGTCTACCAAAGCCACATTTGAAGTGAATTTGGCCTCTCATGGCAAGGACAACCACAAGGCATTCTTTAGCTATGTCCGCAACCTCAAATGCAATACACAATTGTGTGCAGAGCTCATTGTAAATGGAACAACCTATACCGAGCCAGAAGATATAGCAAACCTCCTGGCTGATAAATTCAGCTCCAACTTTACCCCTTTCTCCCTCTCAGCCTTGTCTCAGGAAATACCATCAAATATAACTCTTCCTGCTATCACTAGGGAACAGGTCCTTAATGCTCACTCTAAGGCCAAGAACACTGCATCAATGGGCCCAGACAATATCCCAGGATGCGTCTAATTAGTATGAAACATAACCTATTGTGGCCTTTGGAATTACTATTCAACTGCAGCCTCCAAACAGGCTTCATGCCGCATGAATGGAGAACAGCAACAGTCATCCCTCTGCACAGAGGTGGGCCATATACAGATCCTGGGAACTACAGACCCATAAATCTCACTAGTCTTACATGTAAAGCCATGGAAAGAATTATGGAAATGATCAATAGTGATATAGTAAACCTCCAGACACTAGACACAACCCAGTTTGGTTTTGTCAAGGGCAGATCATGCCTACTCAACTTGGTGGACTTCTTTGAGAAGGTCACCAAAGCAATGGATGAGGGTAAAATGGTTCACACTGCCTACCTTGACCTGGCCAAGGCATTTGACATAATGCCCACTCAGGAATTGTTGACAAACTCAAGAAGTTAGGTATAAACTTGTTTGTCACCCAGTGGATAGCCAACTGGCTCACAGACAGGAACCAGGAAGTTAGAATTGGGGAGTCCTCCTTACAAAGAGGCCAGTCACAAGTGGTGTCCCTCAGGAATAAGTCCTTGGACTGCTCCTTCTTGGCATTTACTTATCAGAAGCCAAGACCAATGTCAGTGGTCTCTGGCTGACTAAACTTGCAGATGATTGCAAATTAGGAGCTGACATTGAATCCCACACTGACACAAATGTACTCTAGGAGGGGCTGACATAGACAAACAACTGGTGTCAGAGGCATGGACTAAAACTTAAGACCAAGAAATGCATAATAGTATCCTTCAGGAAGTCATCCATCCCTGGTAACTATCATATTGACAACACACCCCTTAGAGTTGACTGTAGTCAGGGACTTAGCGACACACATAGATAGTAATCTAGCCTTTGACCATCATGTGTCCACAGGGGTGAGGAAATCATTCTATATTGCACAACTTATAAATAAAGGTATGGTATCTAAGTTTAAGGAAGTCATTGTTTCAATGTATTCGACATTCATCAGACCTATTATTGAATACAACGCCCCCTTTGGTATGTACCTAACCAGGCATATCCAACAATTGGAACATCCACAGAGGTTCCTCACTAAAAGAATGCAGGGCTTAAGTAAAATGTCTTATGCAGACAGTCCCAAGGCTCTATCCCTGAATTCTGTCTCCTACAGGCTTTTAAGGGGAAATCTATGCCTGACATGCAGGGCATTGTCAGACCCCACTCTGATGGACCTCATGCATATCTGCAGGTAAAAGCCAGTACCAAAGGGCTCTGGCTGACTAAGTTTACAGATGACTGCAGGCTAGGAGCACTCATTGAATCCACAAATGACTTAACTATCCTAAAGGAAAATTTGTCTCAAATAAATAACTGGTATCAAAATCACAGACTGAAACTAAATGCCAAAAATTGTATTCCTTGGGAAGGCATCTATCCCAGGGAACTACCACATTAACAATACATCCCTAAGAGTTGACCCAGTTATTCTGGATTTGGGAACTTACGTGGGCAGTGACCTAACTTTTTTCCAACATGTGTCCACTGTTGTAAGAACGTACTTCCATATTACATAGCTTATAAACAAAGGGATTGTGCCTAGATCTAGGGATGTCATTGTTCCCCTTTACTCAGCCCTCATTAGGCCAGTCATTGAATGCAATGCCCCCTTTGGCATGCATCTATCTAGACACATGCAGCAACTGGAACACCTACAGAGATACCTTTCTAAAAGAATACAAGGCCTAAACAACATGTCTTGCACAGACTGACTCAAAGCCCTGTCCATACCTATCAACCATACCGAATTCCTCGGTATTTACCAGGTTTGAGGGCAAAATAATGGAGTGCCATGAATTTCCGAGTGGCCCCTTTAATTCCCGATTTTTTTTCATTTATTTTTATTACAACTTTAAATTTCTGGCTGACGTCACCACGCTTCACCTGACCAGCCTACAGGGGGCATGCGTGAATGACATCAGCTTCGTTTAACTATTTTGGAGTGAATATAGCAGGAGTGCAACATTTTCAAAAGTTTTGCTCTCTGTCTGCCCAGCACTGTATGCAGCAGGGCCCTCAGCCCAGGTAAGAAAAAAAAAAAGAGTATGTGTAGTAGTGCCAGGTATCCCTCAGCTGCATGTCTTAGAGCAAGAGTTGCTGCACTAGTCCTCTCGTTTCACCAGCAGATTTACTGTTTTGGCAGGGGTTGCTTTATAGAGCAATAAACTGTTGCTGTTTATATTCTGTTGGAGATAAGCAGTATTCCTAAAATACGGAAACTGGGTGCTTAGCAGTATTAGCAGTATACAGTATTAACATCTCTACAATTGCTGTTAATGTGGGGAGGGGGCTTGCTCACTGCTGTGACTGGTAACATTTTATATTGAATGTTGTAGTAGTGCAGGTAGCTTACACGTGACAGTTTTGATAGTTTACAGAAGCTTCCAGTAAAATATGAAGTAGAGGACAGGATATGTGACGTTTGAGGTAGCAGGCATTTTTGGAGGAAGCTGTGAATCCATGGAAACGGAGTAGTGAAAAAGGGTGTGTGTGTTTGGGGGAGGGGCTTGGATTTTTGGAACTATTTTAAAGGCAGTGTTTCTCAAAGCAGTGTGGGTTTAAACATATGTTTGTATAATTGGTTGCAGAGTTCAGAATTTGCTTGAAAGTATACGGTAACACATTAGTGCACTGCCTGCCTGAAGAATAAGACATAGTTGCTGGTATATTAGATGAGCACTACATACTTTCATTTAATTCTCTGGGAGTGTCAAAGTCTGATTTTACTATTTCTATTAAAGAATTTGGATAGCCTTAAAAATTAGTAAAGAATTGGTGCAATAGTCTGAGAGAATATTGTCTCTGTCTGTTGGGGACATAATGTAATAGCAATTCACTTTTCAGTCTGCAGGCTTTTTTGTATCCTTTATTGTTTGATAAGTGAGTTAATGGATTGACCCACCATACACCTTCTTTAGCAACTATTGAGATGCAAGAAAATAAAATGGCAGGACATTGTTTGGGCGTATTACCTAAGGGATAACCAATGTGTTTGAAGACTTGGAGACAGTCATAGCGATTACCGCATATCCAACAGCCTCAAGAACTAATATAGTTAAGCTGCAGTACTTTCTTCTCAGTCTTCATAGTGCGTGGACTATGTGATATTTTAAAAGCAGTTCTGTGTCCTGAGAACTTTTATTGTTTGTTAGCTGCATTAGTAGGCTGACTCATTATATTATGTTTTAGTAGCTACCCAGGCACAAGAAGCGTATTCTCAGATTATTGCTGCAGTCCGCTCCTTTGTGAATGGTACAGGAGGCTCAGCTGCAGAAAAGTTCGTTCCTTAACAAGCTGCTATTTATGTGTGTGGACAGTGGAATCTATTTAAGCAGCAGTCTGTTGTCTGTTTTAAGCGGTGTCTACTTTAAGGAGTGTGTGTAAAATCTTACTTCCCGGAAATCTTAAACATAAAGCTCTGCCATTAAAGGGGTGTAAGCTGTGCTGCAGTTTAAATCCATTTGCTGCTGTGCCATAGTTAGTTGTGCTTATAGAAAGTCGCCCTGCTGCTGAAATGAACAAACGTTATTGCTGTTATTTCTGCTGTCCTACTTAGAAATGAACTGTATGTGTAAGTCATCCTGCTGCTATTTATTTCCTGTTGCCCTAGTTGTGAACGGACGTTATTGCTTCTGTTGCTGCCCTAGTTAGAAATAAATTATTGCTGCTGTTATTTATTTCTGCTGCCCTAGTTAGGCATGTGTGTGTGTGTGTGTGTGTGTGTGTGTGTGTGTGTGTGTGTGTGTGTGAATTTCCCCAGTTATGCATACATGGTGGTTGGGGTTACTCAGGCTTAAATCCTGTACCTTAGGTACAAGGAGCAAGAGCCTGAATTCCCTACCCATACCATCATTTGTTGGCTTGTATAACATTTGGTCTGTTCCTCTTAAAATTTGTGTTATTGTAGCAAATTCACTAAATGATAGCCAATTAAGTTTTAAGTCTTCTTATCTTTAAGCAAAGTCATGGTAACAAAACAAAACTTATTCTAGCAACTTTCCAAGATTACACAAGCAATGTTTAAAATGTGTCCCTGTTTTTTGGGGTCTTTGCCCCCCCCCCCGATAATATTTGGCTTTTTCCAGATTTCTTGTGCTGCATAGTTCTTCACAAGGAGAGAAGTTTAGTGCTGCTTATACCAAGTCTGTTTGCATTGTTCTTAGCACAACAGGTAGAATACTTGCTTTTAATGCAGAAGGCTGTGGGTTCTACTCCCACAGTATGTAGATGGATTGCTGATACTGTATTATATTGTAAGTTTAAAGGGAGTGATGCTGCAGTCCCGAAAATGTCCTCTTTTGGCAGAGATGCCTAGTAACTATGGATCTGTTATCAGTTTGCCATCTATTCCCTATTGAAATAGTATGAGCTTATTCCTTTTTTAATGTAACATAGGCAATTTATTCTTCAAGGGCAACAGGCACTTGTAGATGAAACAATGAAATATAAAGTTATTTGCTAGTGGAAATGTCTTCATTAGTTACAGATCTCTTTAATGTAGAATTATTTAGATGACTCTTACTTCCTCAGAGATTGTGCATATTAACTGATACTGGTGGATTATAGAAGTTTCAGTAGACTTTTATGATGGAATTTTTCTGAATTGGGCAGTTTTGTCATTATTGGTTCATTCATTTTGTTTTATTGCTTACTGGAAAAAATGTTCAAAAAAAATTTAAAACATGTTCTAACAAGTGTGCTGTGTTATACAAGGAATATAATTTAATACAGTCAGGAAGGTGTATCAAAGAACACGTGTATGTTTCATGTGCAAGAGGCCTATGATTTGAAAACAGTCCAAAGGTAATCTTTATTTGCCACTAGCCAGATGCATTTTCTTTGGCTGTGGGTTTCAATGCTGTTTCAGAGAATGTGAGTTTCAAGGGCAGAGTTTTAATGCTAAGTCTGTTTTCATTGTGAGACTGTATTGCTTTGTTTAGCAGATATATATTAGTGTTTGTGATATAAAATGTAAAATAAAATCCAAATCATTGTAGAAGTAAAGCAGTATGCACATTACAATGTTTATGGTAAATGGGGTGAAATAGCCAAGTAATGGGACATTGGAATGGCTGCAGGGGAACTCTAGGGCCAATTTTGGTTCTCCATTCTTAAGTTTGCATTTGAAAGTTGGCATCCCACAATTCCATTGGAGCAGGCGGGGTTACATAATTATGTATGCAAATTTTATGTTAATCATCATGCAGATTTGTATCTATTTTTCATGGGCCTTTGTCCAGATTTTTGATGTTTCCAGGTTGAGATGTATGGCCCTGTCACTATACTAATTATCTCCAGACTGCTAAGGGGTAACCTGTGCCTGGCGTTCAAGGCATCCTCTGACCCATTACTGATGGATTTAATTCACATCATCAAGTCTAATTGCATTAGCAATACTCAGTCTAGAGATTTAAGCTTCTTCTGCAACATCAACATAACAGTTTGGAGGGACTACTGTATCTTGCAGAGGATAACACTGTTGTGGAACAGACCTTCCAGCCACATAAAAAGTTCATCCCTGTCCATATTCAAGAGCAACTTGGATCTATGGATGGAAAACAGAAAAATTACCCTAGAACTGCCCCTGTACTATCAATGGGAAGATGTTACTCCTAAATACTTTATCTCGTGCATGGGTACCCTCAAATTATCTATGGCATGATCCCAGTTATTCTCATTAGGGGTAATATATAATCATCGATGATGGGATGGGTAAGACCAATCTCTAACCAAAGGGGATAAGTTAATATGAGCACAAAAAGGGAAACTGGCTAGGCTTGAAATGGCCCTCAAGGGCAGGTAGCTTAGTAATTACCTATGAACCTATAAATTATGTCACCAAGCTATCAGTTTTGAATGGTTTCTGTTTTTTTCTCAGTTTTATTGTGTTTTCTCTGAATTTGAAGTTGCAGCTATTAACTGAAATTAATTACAGTTTGTACTGCATTACAAGTGGTATATATGCTATGTTTAGCTAAGTAAATCAGCTTTGATGGTTTGTCATATTTCTGAACTTTTACTGTATTTTCTCTGAGTGTGCACTTACAGCTAATAATTGAAGTCATTTTACAGTTTAGACTGTTTTTCATATGGTCTCCCTGCTGTTAAGTGAATTACCCAGTGTTAATGCATGTATTTGCTGTGTGTTATATCACTTTTCAAAGTTAAAATATGCATCCAGTTTTGGCAAGGTGTGCGAGGGATCTAGAGCTTGTAGTTGATATTCATGGGGCAGTAGTATAACTGCTTCAGTTCTGGTGATGTATGGGTTGTTTTATTCTCCCTGTTTATTTTACATTGCACAAAGCTGCACATAGCACAGCAGTGTTGAAACATGCAGTACATAGATGCAGGTACTTTCTGTACAGCTGCAGCAATGTATGCATAGCTTCCTGATGCACACAGCCAAGCACCTATTACCCTAAAGTATCTTGTAGCAAACCCTAACGGCACTACATTGCACAACTTAGCCAAAGGCTTCTACAAATAAACCCAACACTACTGTTATGCAAGTTGTCTGAATTTTGCTTATCGCAGTCTCATTTAAAACAAAGTTATGTATTTACCTAAATAGACAGTCATATATAACTACTCTACCCAACTCTTAACTAATATATGTTTTAATAGATCATAAATCTCTATTTAGGCTCTGAAACTCCTGTAAATCAAATCAAATTTCACTTCACACTGAACAAAATATAAGGACAGCCAACTGGTTTCCCATCTGTTGTCACCCTCATAGCATTAGGTATTCTAAAGCAGTGAAGCAACTGCTTTATGTCCACAGTTAATGAACTCTGACTAAATAGAAATAACTCTGTTTATGATGAAAATATTTAAGAGCTATGGAGGTGTCATTCTCACAACAGACTATGAGCATTGTATTAGCGCACCGCATACCATGCATCCAACTCTAACATATAATATGTCATGTATATGTATATTACCTCCTACTAATGCCTCTAGATGTCTGGCCAGATTTCAAAGGACTCTGAAAACTGGCAGACTATCTATTCATTGTATTTTATCCCACTTAAATGCAGCCACCTTCCTCCATACCTCCTCATTCATTCTTCTGGTATCTGCCCACAGTTCTCTCCATTCTACCTTGCCTCCCCTAATGCGGCACCCTTCCTTGCTTTCTTTTGTGAATACTGAATTAAAGTATTCATTTCTGTTTTTCACAGTCTTGTGTGATCACTCACTTATTTTGGACAGCCTTGCCATTTCTGCACCTACATTCTTTCTTTTTGCTAGGTAACTATAAAAGCCATTGCTTCTCATCTTCACACCTTGTCCTAACTCCTTTTCAGCTTTAAACTTTGCTGCCCTTAATATCTTTATGGACTTTTTGTTAGCTTCCTTACTCTCTGCCTTTTCAGTCTCCCCAGGCTGCTTTTCCACTTTCTGTTGACCTTAATTTTTAACTTAACTGTTAAAAATATATTAGCTACATGGACATCATTCTCTTTTTCCTTACTTGTTTATTCTTCATAACCTTGTCCATAACCATCAGTAATCCTCTAACATGTTTACTCTCTGAATTTGCTCCCAGTCGCCAGGTTCATCCATGACCACCTCATCTAGCATAATCCACTTTTCCAAAATCATACAGTATTATGTTTGTCTTTTTTTAATCTTTCCACCAATCCAAACTATGCAGCAGTATGATCACTTTTAACTAATGATGCCTTAACTTGGATGCCTGTGGCATGTTCATGACATGAGTTAAGATAATGCCAAAATTAGGTATTTTCTGCTACAGTCTTTCAACAGTTGGTTGACTACCTCACTGTCTATAACCTCAGTCAACCTAAACACTTCTCTGCCTTGGAGTTTGGAATTTACCAGTCTATTCCTGGCAAATTCAAAAACTACAATATGTTTAAAAATGTCTTTCTTTCAAAGGAAATACACAGTAAGTAAACTAAACTGTATTCAAGTTGTATCAGATTGTTAAAAATAATAAAAAAATGTTTAAAAGGTAAAATAAAAGCTGTGTTCCACTTAGTTTTTCTGTAAATTGCTCTATGCAAAAGAAATATGCAATGTTGTATGTGCCATTCTGAAAAAATGTTATAGTTTAAAAAGAAAATTCATTCTTCGTTTATAAATGTAAGTCCCTACTTCATTATAAATGCTTCTTAGATGCATTGAGCTAAATCAAACATTATTTCCTTATTTAGGGTCTGACATCCTAAATCTTGGCCTTCCTCCTCAAACTATAGAAACATGAAAACATCCTCCAAAATTTAAATCCAAATAAAAGCCACAAGAGATCCTGTTTGGGACATATATAAGCACTGACAGACTGCTCCTTGATGAAGTTAGGACAATTCAGTTACTACAGCTGTCTGCTAGAATATACATTTGGGACTGAGATCAACTTCTGATCAACTGCCTGTAAGTACTGTACGAGTGTTCTGACTCAGAAAACCAAAAGGTATGGGCATAGTTTATCTTTTTATTTAAAATAGTTAGATACTAGTTAGTTTGTAGATATTGTTTTCTGTATATTAACTGTTTAAATATTGTTCACTACTTTGTGCAAGTTCTGTACTGTTTGTATATTTATTTATAAAGGAAATATTTTAAATTATTTCTATCAAGTAAAATATATTATTGTTCATCTTTAAGAATGGTACCAACAGTCCTGGGTTTTGGATTTGCATAGCAGTAATCCACTGAGAGAGGCACTACAATGGACATTATTCGCACTGACTACATAAATTCGCAGGCGTGCTGTTAACACATTTGCTTAAGGCAAAAGCGTAAGTACCTGAAGGTATAATTTATCTGAAGAGAAGCAGGGAAACCAATTGCATGCACATACCATGCACATTTGCATATTACTGTGATTCATACATAAATTCAAAAAGGCCTAATGTGTATACAAAATGTATATAGGACCCTGAACTTATTTGAGTATGTCTAACATCAGCATATTACTTTGAGATTACTCAGGTTAGGCAGCAAATTAGTTATGGAAACCGTGGACTTTTTAAAGTTAAGAAAAATAATGGAAATATTTTAAATTGATTTTAGACAGTTGAAAATGATGTATGATTATTGAGTTCACTTACTTTATTCACATGATGGGCATATTTCAATGGTTTGGTGACTGCTGTAAACTGCTATTTGTAAATGGCAAATCATTACAGCATTAGTGGAAATGATTATTGATCAGTGAGAAATCATTTACTCTGGTGTGTTTTAGTGATTTTACCTACCTGGTAGAAATGCAGTGATTTCATTCAGAAGTGCTGATGTGACAAGGATGTTTTGTTGGCTCAACATATATCTTTGCTGGGAGATTTTGTCTTTGATGAATGAGAAATGACAGTATTGCGATTACAAGAAAGTGGTAGCAGCTATGGAGAGGAAAGGATGGATTTGTTAACAAACTTGTTTCTGTACTGTTATGAACTTATTCATATTTGTGCAAACATTACTTCAGCATACATTTACATGGCTGGAATCTGCATGTATATATCATTATGGGGTAGGTGTCACATAACTTTTTTCTAAGGCTGGCGGGCAAGGTTTCATTGCTGTGTTGTTTGGCTGATGATTTTTTTGTGTGTGTGTTTGTATGACTGTGGCATTTAATGTGCAGTAATGATGGAGGAAAGGGGATCAAGGCAGAGAAAGGACAACAAAAATATTTTTTACAGGGTCAGTAAGCATCTTTGTGGAGCGCAACTCTGCTTTTTAAAACAAATCTGTGGCTGGCACGGAAATTTGACTATAAATCATAAGTGTGCAAAGAACGCTTCAGTTGTGTACACTGTTTTCCATAATTTCTCATTTACATCTCATTATGAGTTAATTTGGTTAGGCTTATTCACGGCCATTGTGCATTAATGTAAATGGCCTCTGTAATTGCAGCCTAGCTACACTCATTCAAAGTCAGAGCAGATGCCCACAATGAGTTTGAGCAATGACTATGAACACTGGCCTAAATGTTGTGGGTAATGGTTGATGGCTGAATGAGTTATGCCTTTATGGATATGGTTTCAACTGTGTGATGTTTGCTCTTTGAATGTTGACTACTCAGAACCAATTGTTCCCATTTAAATATTTAAAGGTCAGATTATTGTAAATATGAACACCATGTCAGGTTTCCCCTTTGTATGTTAATTAGTAGCATTGGTGGGATTCAAATTCCTGGCTCTACCACTTAAATGTTTGATGTCATTGGTGATGGAGCTAAAGCCCATCGCTCCTAATAAGCAGATCCACGCATGTCTTTTCCTCTTTCTCCTGCTCCACTCCTTTATTATCTCCTCCATGTCATTTTCTACTGTGTTTGAGTAACAACAGAATGCATTACTTCACAAACACTTCCTATCCTGTTCCTTAACTTCCTGGGCACTTATTATAACCTCTAACCTTAGTAGCACTCTTGTTACATTCTTGGTTTGATGCTCCTTCTCTTTTCTGTCCTCATATAGCAATAACCCACGCCTGGATGTGGGTAATGCTGGATTTACCCACGGTTGGCATGGTTTGGTCGCCCTCGGGACCAAACAAAGACAACCGTGGGTAAATCCAGCATTACCCACACCCAGAAGTGGGTTATTATATACAATGACATTATTTAAGAAAAGAAATAATTACTTTTCTTAAATAATGGCATTGTATAATGCCTCTTTGCTGCCCTTCCGCAGCTGTCTGGTATTCCGCGGCAGTTCTGATGTACTGCGCATGCCTACGCAGTACATCAGAGCTGTGGGCAAAAGCAACGGAGAACGCAAGATCTCCGTTGCTTTTTACTGTTTCGCTATGTTAAATGGGTTTAACATAGCGAGACAGCTTTAAAATAAGCAACGGAGATCTCCGTTACTTATTTTAAAGCTGTCTCGCTATGTTAAACCCATTTAATATAGCGAGACAGGTTTAAAAAAAAAAGCAACGGAGATCGCAAGACACTGTGTTGCTATGTTAAAGGAGTTTAACATAGCGAGACAGCTTTAAAAAAAGCAACGGAGATCTGCGTTGCTTTTTTTAAACCTGTATCGCTATGTTAAACTATTTTAACATAGCGAGACAGTGTTTTATACTAACGGAAAAAGTCCGGGCGACCGGACCTTTTTCCATTAGTATATTGAGGGATTTACAATGGGCACGCTGGTTGGGCTGGCCAATCAGCGTGCACGTTTTAGAGGAGGAATTGTATAATATCTCATACTCCCCATCTGAGCAGATTGCTGTTCCTCCCCATTGGTCCCTTCTCTGTCATTTTTAAAGAAGTTATACTCAGGTATTTCCATGCCTTGTCATTGGAGCTCTCTTATCTTCCTATTTATACTGCTTGAATTATGGAGTAGGAATACCCAGCTATGGTTCAAGCTACACCTATTTGTTGCACTTCTATATTCTACATATCTTTTTCTCTTTTATCCACAGGCTAAACATCCCCCCTTCAGTTTTTGTCACCCTCAATCCCGCTTCCATCTTAGTTTGAAGGTGTGATGTATAAGAAGTATCTTTTCAATCCAGAACTAAGCACAGTTGTCCCATCTAGCTAACCTGTTAGTAGATCTCACTCCATCTTCTTACCTGTCTTAAGCCCTTATATTTTATTCACTGTTCTAACCAGTCATAATTCTTCCTTATCCTGGCTTTCTCTTTGTGCTTGCTGCTGGTACAAGAGACACTTAGAATGCCATCTCCATCATCTGTCTCCTAACATCTATCAGCCACCTCTCTGCCACTGCTTGCTGCAACACAGCTGTCTGCTTTGACAGATCATTGGTTCCTACATGCATGACTTCTTGTACTCAAGTAATCATTTTGTTCACCACTTCCCACATTTTATAGTGTAAGCCCTGGGACTGGTTTCACTAAGATGTGATTTCTAACTTGCCTTGACTCTTGATACCTTTAATTTCTCCAAAACTTTTGGTTTTCTAATACCATGACAGGAATGGACCCCATTCCAAAGTCAAACTATGATTAAAGATCAATTAATTAAATTAATTAAATTAAGGTCAATGAAATTAGTATTGTTTCAATCCTTGATGTCAGCCAGAAGTGTTCTTCACAGTACCCACAATGTGCGCAGTAATGATTCCTTCTGCAATTCCTACAGAGTTACATGTATCAGTAACATATCTAAATACATTTGTAAATTCCTTTTTATAAGACTCGTTGCTCCTACTACTGTTGGAACTGTATGGGTATCTTTCTTCAACATTGCTCTCATTTCTGCCTGCCAACCCTGATATTTTATGATTTTGTATCTCTCTGTAAGCAAGATACTGTAGTCACTGGGCGTAGCGATTTCAATGATCAATGCTACTTTTGTCTTCTTTTCATGGACCACTGTATCTGGTTTTCTCACATCTATCTTTTGAAAAGTTGGTAATGGGTGATCCCATGTGATGTAGACCATCATTTTCTATGGTGCTTTGTGGCTCATACTTCCAGTGTTTTTCAGCCACTTCAGTACCATAATGTTTGCACAATCCCCAGTGCAACAGTCTTGCTACATTATTATGCCTTTCAGTATACAGTCCTTTTGCCATTAGTATGTTGCAATGAGGTGTGCAACTGTTTCCAATTCTGATTAACAAAACCTACATTTGTCAGTTTCTCCTACATGTTCAATGGACTTTATAAACCAAAGTATACGTAGTCCACTATGTTGGGCTGCCAATATTAACCTTTTATATTTTTGTTTGAATTTGCCTCTCCTTAACCATTCCTGCATTGGATCCTGATCAACATGAGATTGTTCCAGGCGTTTTCTATACTTGCAACTATATTTATGCAGTTTTCTTCATTTCTTGCCTTCTCGTCTGATCCTTTACCTTATATTCTTTCTTTTGTTTTTTTGGCACATTCAGTTGCTGCCTGAGTTTTATCTACTTCTGGTTTGATTTCCATTATTGCTTGACTCTGATATGCTTCTACTACACTAAGAAGAGAAGTCATCTTAGATTTATTCTCCTCATGTTTCTAAACTTTAACTATGTTTGGGTCTTGTGAGGTCAGTGGATATGCATGCAGTTCCACGATTGATGATCTATACATGTAATAAATTTCAAGGAGGCCCATATCTCCTTTGAACACAGAATATATAATCTTGGTATGTACTGATTTTTATAAATCATTTGATGAGCATGGACCATCCTTCTTGTTTCTGTCTAATCTATCGAACACCTTTTGGGCCCAGTCAATCACTCCAAAACTGTAAGTTAGGACAGGAAGAGCAAACTGGTTTATAGCTTCAACTTTTTTCCTAGATGTCAACACTGTGTTCAGTATTAATTTAAGTCTTCTAAAATATTTATTACTGAGTTTTATTCACATTTGTTCATGTTTTATTGTTGATCCTTCATCAATTCACAAATATGTATACACTCCCTGTTGCTCAAGTTCTTGTATATCACATTTTTAGTCCAAACTGATGTTTTCTGGGTGCTGAAGGTTTCCTGCTTTAAAGGTTGTTTTTGCACATTTACCAAGACTAAATGACATTCTTATATCATCTGAAAAATTTTTGACTACTTGCAGTTGTGCTTTCAGTTCCTCATCTGATGAGGTATGCAGTTTTAAATCATCGACAAAGAGAAGATGAGAAGTCTTTACACTTTGTTGCTTTCTGGGGGCCAAATTATAGCCATGACATAATCTGTTAAGCAGACAGCTTAATGGGTTAAGGGCAAGGTAAAAGAGCAGCTGTGATAGAGTCACCCTGGAATACCTCCCCTTTGGATTTTTATCCCTGAAATAATAATATGTCCCTTATCATGGTTTAATTGCAAAGTGTGACTGAGTTTGTAATCACCAAAACCCATTCTCTTTTCCTCACTGGTTTTGCTCTCCTTTTGTTTCTGCTCCACTCAACCACACTTCCTATTTCTAGCATTTTTTTTTCCACTTCCACCATTCTCTTGATTTCCTTACCGTCTCCACACATTTTCTTCCTCAATGTTGGATATGAAAACTCTTCCCCATCTTTCCTATGCCGTTTCCTTTCCCCTGTTCTGTCTGATTATCTTCGCCCCTCCCCTCTGGTTGAGTTTACCTCCATTTCTGCTTCCCTTCTGCTCACATTACAATGTCAGTTCTTGCTTTGCCACCCCAGTCTATATCAAGCCCTTACCACTTTTCACTACTCTTTGCATGTCTTTTTTTATATTGGCTTCTTTTCCTTGTCTTCCCCTGTCTTAGCTTCATCTTCCACTTTTTCCTTTCACCTTAAGATGTGCCACTCCTCAAGCTTACACTTATAGGTTCATAGGTCCAGGGGTAAGTACTGAGCTAACTGCCCTTGTGGGCCATTTTAAGCCTAGCCATTTCCCCCTGGTGTGAATCAGACCCTTTACCTCTTGTACATGAGGTAAAAAAGGCATATTAATCATTATGCCAACTCCCAGCTCTGACAACCCCTGGCCCTCTGGTCTCTTCCTTTGCATTTCTTGCCACTAACATTTCCACACTGCCCTGTCTGCATGCCTCCTGCTGCCTGCTCCAATCCAGTGATACTCTACCTTTTAATGACTAATTAGCCAGTCTGATAACATATGTAGCTAGTATATTTTAATACAAACCTGCCCCATTCTTCTTGAGATGACACATTCCCTTTATTCCAAAATCCATGGGCCATACTCCCTGCTTCACATCCTGGGCATCTGACAGAGCTCTCTCCCATTCTTCCTTTTCTTTCTGTCCAGTCTTTAATGTCCCTGCCCAGTCTTTAATGTCCCTGCCCAGTCTTTAATGTCCCATTCTTGATACCAAGATTTTTATTTATTTTATTTTTTTCTTCACAGATAGATCGATGTAGATATGGATGCGTGACTTTATCTAAACTCAGCTTATTTATTTGGTACAGTATAAAATCATTTGTTGATCAGTGTTAAGAGTTTTCTTACAGATGCAAAAGTAATATTGCAGTTTACTTTATCACAGTGTGCTGGAATGTGAGAGCTGGTGATCCACTTCTAGAATGTTCCCTTTCTTCCACTGCAGTGGTAACATGGAGGTGTTATATATACGTTGAGGGGTTGTGAGGAAGGAGCCCTGTTGCAAAAACATTTATTCTGTTTTTTTTTTTTGAGTTTTCCTGATTTAGATAAGTTAAGTTTCGATAAAAATAGATATAGGTAGATATTTCTAAACAACTTTTAAAAATAATTAATTTCAGATTGTATACATACATGTTTACATACAAATCGACATGCGCTCACACACACATGGACACACACATACACATACACACACATACACACACACACACACACACACACACACACACACACACACACATACACATACACACACACACACACACACACACACACACACATATATATATATATATATATATATATATATATATATATATATATATATTTAGATAGATAGGAATACATTCATTTGAGTGACCTAACTTACCTCGAACAGGCATAACGCTGAGTTGTAATGTCGAATCTCTCACTGGCGAACAGGATGGAATGCTGTACAAAACACTGAATGTGACATTTCCGACCACTCTACCACCTAAACAAGCACTACCATGGGTCAAAAAGGGGGTTATTTTGCATTTCGCATAAATTGCATTCACAATTGGGAGAATTTGCTGTACTGCTTTTCTTTTAAACATTTTCCGGTCAGCCATCGACCAGCCGATCAAATGAATGTATACCATATATATATATATATATATATATATATATATATATATATATACACACATACATTATATATATATATATATATATATATATATATATATATATGTGTGTGTATATACTGGTGTCACAGAATTTATTGTGATGTGAATTGTTATTGATAGTGGTTTAGAAATATCCATGTATGTTCAGTAATAAGAGTTTAAAAAAGAAGCTCATAGAAGGTCAAAGGTGATATAATGGAAGCAAATTCAAGTTATCAAGTCATACATGCAATGTTGTTTCATTATTTCGTTAGAAATAATTCTGACTTAATGATAAACTGCATAGTTTTAAAAATGAAAGTTGTTTTTACATGTTCATCAGAAATGGTGGCATATGCACATTTTTGTCTTTGTAGCTTGGTTTTCACATAGCAAACAAAAAAAAAGGTAACTTATTTGAGGAGCTAGATACACCTTTTAAATAATCTTGAGTAAAAACAAATGTTTACAGTTGAAAAAACTCTTAAAAAATAAGTAATGGTGTGCAAGTAGGCTATGCTGTGCATGCCAACACGCTGCGGACTGTGCTTGCATGGCACATGCTGGATAAATTATATTACTTTGAGAGCATAGTGTGGACCTTGACTGGGCAGCATATGCAGTATGGACTGGAGACTGAGGTGTTTTACCAGTTTTTATGGTATAGCAACAGTCCTCATTTCATAGAGGCAGAGCCAGATCATGGTCAAATGGGGTCCAAGGCAGGGTAATGGAACAGGGCACTTCTCTTTTATGATAATTACAGAGATTTGATTTGAAACCTTTATTTCAAATGTTATAGCACAAAGACGTATGGCCATTTGCTAAAAAACAGTCTCATATTGAAAATAGACTTAGCATAAGTAACAGTAAACTTCTCTGCCCTTGAAACTTATATTCACCGAAAAAGCATTGAAACTCGCAATCATTGAAAATGCATCTGGACAGTGTCAGATTATGTATAGATTTATATTAACAGACATCCCCTAAACCCTGCACTTGGGGCTTACTTTTTTGACTGCATCCTTCAGTGTCAAAAATTGATAATAATAATAATGACCAAAGTCACATATTTTAAATTTGTTTCACACAAACACAAAGTAGCCAAAGTGTTCACATGCTCACTTGTCCTGCAAAACAATATTAAAGATTGTTTAAAAATGACTAGATGATAAGAACATTCATCCACAGAGAGCCCCCATCCCCAACAGAGGTTATTGACACTTTGTTGACTGTGTACACCCCTTATTGTTATGCAGAAGTAAAGTACTTGCCCTTTATTGTAAGCTTTTAATGAACTACATGAAATTGTATAAAGTTCATTAGCATTATACCTTAAAATCTAGCCATGTGTTTCAAATAGAGTATTTATGAGACCATAAGAAATATTAACAACCTGATGACATATGCAAAGTCAATATGTAGACTCTCTGCATAAGTAAAAGTGATCTGAATAATTCCTTATTAAAGAGAACTATTATTAATGTAGAGGCTGCTACTGACAAACAAGTTTGCATTTCATTGCTTCATCTACCAATGCAGTGTCCACTGCCCTTGAAGAATAAATTGCTTTTGTTACATTAAAAAATGGTCAGCTGATGATTTTATCTTAACTAGATCAGGTATGAAATAGGGAATGGATATCAAACAGCTACAACTGGTTCACAATTACTAGGCCTGGAGTCCTTAAGACCATTTAGGAGCCTAGCTCAAATTCCTAGTTGCTCCAAAGCATTGCCAGTTAAGTTACTTGCTCAGTATCACAGAGTAGTTAAATGAAGGTGGAACAATTCAAACTTGGCACTAGTTAATGAGCTGGTGCCACAGGCATCAGCTCATTAACAAGTCAGAGCTTTAGTCCTTTGATCTAACTACCAGATTATCATTTTTAACTGAATGATGAAATCCTTTGCAATCCAGTCTTGTAGAGAATACTGTATCACAATAATATGCAACAATGACTACATAATGGATGCTGAAAATCATATGGTTCTGATCATCACTCCAAATAATGTAGACTATATCATTTGATAAATTTCAACCTCTTTGTAGTGGCTGGAGGCTGCAATGAAGATACTGCAAAAATATATTATGGAGTGCAACAAGTTTAGAATATATTACACAATCCAGGTATATTAATGAATTAATGCATTCTTTAGTGTAATGAATAAAGCAAAACAATTAAAGACAATATAAATGTTGTAGCTGCTTGTGTTCAACAACCCACAAGTCATAAAAAGAAATCTGAAATACTATTACATACAACATACTAGTGTTTTGTGGGGGTACTCACATGCTTATAAGATACCTATATCTCATTTTGATGCCACTATGCCTTTTCTGGCATCAGGAATAACCATCCCACCTGGCATCACTCAGTACAGATCTGACCTACTAGGAGAATGGCTAGTAATGCTGTATTCTTGCACCACAGACCTTCAGAGTCTACATATCTGAATAGTGGAAAAATGGGGTCCTATGCAATGTAATCAATCAGGCCCCCACCAGCCATACTAATATCTCATTACTTGGCTGTCTCTCCCAATTTACCATAAGCACTCATCAAACCTGTCAGTCTATGTATTATTTTCTACTTTGGTTTTCCAGTTATCACAGAGATTTGCATTTCATTTAAAACTTTTATTTCAATTTTTTTCAGAAAAACATAATCTACCATTTTCTAAACAAAATGAAACACTCTCACAGTAATCTTCTCTTCCCTTGAAACTCACATTTAATGAAAATGCATCTGGCAACCTAATAAACTACAGTATACTTGTTGGGATTCATGCACAAATAGCATGAATTACTGATAGACATGTATGTGAAGGGTGCAGGAATTCACAAGGCAAATGTGAAACACATTTGCTAGCAGTCTGGGACAGCCTACTGGACACAAGTATCATTTTTCAAAATCAACCCTGGAGTACTGCCTGATGAAGTAACTTGGAACAGTCAGCCACATATAAGACAAATAAAGGCTGATGGAATCAAACAATGTACTGCAAGAAACAGTTCATAACCTTACTGAACTAGACTAAGTGTTAGACAAACTGTTGCAGCCCAAACACACTGCATTTCACACCTTTGTGCCCGTAAAAACAAAAGCTAAATAAAATATAGTCATTGTTAAAGTAGTAACGTTCAACTTCTAAACCACATGATGTCAAATTCAGTTAAATTATAAACATACTGTCTATATTGAACAGAACAAGAAAACCAGGGATTGCATCCAAATAACATGGCTTATGTGAGGATGATCCTATTTATTATTATCAATTTCCATCCTTTATACAATGGCTACTCTGGTCCATGAGTAGTTGCTAGGTTTACAATCTAGGGAACCATTGAAGCACCTAGACAAAATTCCTAGTTGCCACAAAGCACAGACTGGTTAATTGACTTGCTCCAGGACAGGGCAAAATATGAGTCAAAAACAGAGATGTTCTACAAAACTGGAAAAGATAAAAAACAGATTACTCTAAACTACTTAGAAAGTTAACATAGGTTCATAGGTTCATAGGTAGGTACTAGGCTATCGGCCCTGGGGCCTATACAAGCCCAGCCAAAAAGGTACCCTGGCTTTTGCCACCCAAGAAAATTATTTTCCTGTGCCACTGTCGAGCAGAGCCACAGAGGTGATCCCCGGGGTGAATTTCCTATTTCCCATCCAATCATCAAGATTTTTCTTGAAGAATGCTAATGAGGAGCTTTATTTGATATAGATAGGTAGTTTATTCCCCAGTATGGGAAGTCTCTGGGACAGGAATCTATCCCTCCGGCATGTTCTGTTTATTGTGGTGAAAAGGTTTAGGTCCCCAGAGTGTGTAGCTCGGAGGGATTGGGATTTCTTTAAGTGGAACATGTCCAACAGCTCTGGGTTTGACATAGCTTTGTATGTTAGGCAGAGATCTCCTCTTAGTAGGTGATATGCGACGGAGTAAAGCTGGAGTTGTTTGAGACGGTCTGCGTAGGGCATCTGTTTGAGGCCGGTAATCCTCTTTGTGAGGTATTTCTGTGTTCTTTCCAGTTGTTGTAGATGTCTTGTGAGGTACATATCAAAAGGGACATTATGCAACAGAACAAGAGGTATTGCATCATCATGTATTTTATGAACCACAAAACAGTGAAACTCTATGATTGACATTAACCAATTGTAATCCTCAGTGATTTACCTCCAAAAGAAAGAAGTTAAAGAAGGCCTGGCAATTGGTGTGGAGTATTAAGAGTTTTGCCAGTACAGGGTTAATTCTGTGCAAGTCACTTAACTGGACAGTGCCCCAGGGCTGAGGCATTGTACACACATCATCTCATTTATTGGTAATGCTGCAAGTCTCTACAAGACAGTGCTTCACCCACTAACCTTGGTATTTAATTTCTTAATTCAGTCATCAGTATTGCCCACACTATCCTGGATCTTATTTCATAATTCAGCCATTAGTGCTGCACACACTAACCTGGGATCTCATTTCATAATTTAATCATTGGCTTATAATGTTGGAAAATATCTCCAGGTGGCCCAACTTTCAAATTTCATGCCAATTCCTGCACTCCAGTCTCACTGTACACCAAGCAGAAAATTTGACTTTTTTAAGAGCAAAACAAGACTTTTTTTAACTAATGTTGCATTGCTAGGTCTGTCAGCTAGCACATGGCCCTGTGTAGTCACCTAGATTGCCTTGTGCTGGATCTGGACCTGCATATAGGGCCTGTCTGCTCCTTGCAGAGAAGTCATGCTTTAGAATACTGTGGAAAACTTTCCTCCATAAATACTTACCACACACACACACACACACACACACACACACACACACACACGCACACACGCACACACACACACGCACACACGTACACACGCACATGCACACAAACACGCGCGGACACACACACACACACACACACACACACACACACACACACACACACACACACACACACACACACACACACACACACACATACCTTACCAGTTCTGTCACATAATTGGTTTGATTTGATTTTAGTGTGTGTGTGTGTGTGTGTGTGTGTGTGTGTGTGTGTATGTATGTGTGTGTGTGTGCATGCGCATGTGTGTGTGTTTGTGTGTCTGTGTCTGCATTTGTATGTGTGTGTCTGTGTCTCTATTTGTGTATACATGACAGATAGATATAATAAATTATTTTCAAATGCATTTTGTTCAAATTGAATTTATTAAACAAAATGTTGTTTGAAAAGAATGCATTGGCCGGTTGTATTGCAATGAGTTCACTGATTACTGGAGAAATGAAAGTTTTCTTTTTTCTAGTATTGTGCAATCTCTGTAGTATATTGAGGTTGGATGGTCACTAAAAGCTATGAAGTCTGCTAACTAGGGTAAACTTACAAAATCAGGCATAAGCCCATATGTCACCTAATGGATAACCAGCTGTGTCACTGATATGATGCAAGAAGTTCAGATACGGATCCACCTTCACGAAGTGGCCACCAGTTACTAGCAGGATTCTCACAGGGATCACTGATGGGGCCTCTCTTTTTTAGCATTTACTTCTCTGAAGTCAAGAGAAATGACAAGGGCCTCTGGCTGATAGATTATGCAGATGACTACAAACTAGGTGCTGTCATTAAATCCCCTAATGACAGAAATACCCTTCAAGAGGGCCTGATGCAGACAAACAACTGGTGCAAGAACCACAAACTAAAACTCAGTATGAAAAAATGTATAATAGTACCCTTTGGAAGGCCTTCCACCACTGGAAATGACCTCATTGATAATATACTTCCAAGATTAGAATCAGCGGTCAGGGATCTGGGAACTCATGATAACAGGAACCTGTCCTTTGACCACTACTGTGGTGAGAAAACCATTCTACTTTGCAAAACTTAATAGTAAAGGCATAACACCAAGGTCCAAGGAGGTCATTGTTCCATTGTACTTGTCTGTCATCAGACCAGTTATTCAGTACAATGCATCTTTTGGCATGTATCTGGCCTGACAATTGGAACAGCTTGAGAGACAACAGAGTTTACTGACAAAAAGAATACAGGAAGTAAAGAACAAGTCCTATGAAGACTGTCTTCCCTCATTCACTCCAATAGAGCTCACACTGTAACTTCTAATGGGCCTAAGCTTTTGGACCGACTCAAATTATGTCCTCACATTTCAAACAAATATTTGTATTTCTGGAACCATAGGAGTAAGAAGTATGAATAACAAACTTTTCAGGACCAGCTATTTTATAGTGGTATTATTCTTTAGGTTGTAGGTCTTAAACTGACTTTTATAAGTCATAGAAAACACAGTAACTATTATGCTTGTAATATTTTGTAAACAACTTACAATATCTCAAAAAACACTCAAGTTACACACATACTTTCATCTATCTGAGAGCTTTCATATGAGGCTAAGGAGTTCTGTATGTTACTTGGTTGTTGAGATATTTAGAAAAATGTGAAAATTATATCTATATAAATTAATATCATAAAACCAACAGTTAATATTTCTTTACTTGCACTAGACAGCGTTCAAATATTAATGCAGTTGAGTTTGCCACTGTATAAGATTTAAGATGACCTCTTTTAAAACCTTGTACATACCATGGTTCTGGAATTATTGATGCAGCTATGAACAAGCAATATTTCAACATGTGACACCTAGAGGGGGTCAGTAGGAATTATCTGCAGATGCACCTGGAGGCATCACTCGGATGTAATGAGTTAAGGTCTTATCCCTGTACTTGGTCCCCTACAGACTGCTGCAGAGTGATCCATGTCTAGCCTACAAGGCATCCTCTGATCTGATACTGATATATTTGCTGCATATCCATAAAACAAATAGCATCAGAAATATCTGTTCTAAGGACCTAAACCTCATCTGTGACATAAACAGGGTACGTTGGAGGGAAAACATATGTTTCAAAGATTGCCCCTTCTCTGCAGCAACCTTCCCATCCATGTGAAGCAAAGCTCATCCCTAAACTATTCAAACGTAACTTGGACCAATGCATGGGAGATCAAAAATGTATCTCTGGTTTGGCGTCTATGTTACTAATGGACAGGAGCAGCCTGTGAATGCTTAATGTTTACAAGCTTATATCATAACTGTAAAATTCCTTGGAGTATTAACACATCAGCAATATTTTCTTAAATTTGGGGTAAGCTTGACTAGGCTTAAGATGATTCTTGGACCAATAACCTAGTAATTACCTGTGAACCCATGAACCTATTATTAGGTGGAGTCAATGTCTGTATATAAGAAAGAACTATAGTAAGAAGCAAGGTAGGAAGTTTATTGAGATGGATATTTAGTAACTATGGGAAACAATACCTGTTGCAAGAAAGGATGCAGTTGCAGTGCATGTCATCTAACAACAGACTGCTGAATACAGTTCATAAAATGAAGTGCTGGCAATAATACATTTGTCTTCATTAGCAACAATAGTAATAGGTTCATAGGTTCATAGGTTCATACTAGGGTATCTGCCCTAGGGCATTTATAAGCTTAGCCAGAGTGTGTTTGGCTTTCGCCACCCATTTTAAATTAATTTTGCTATGCCCTTTTTCGAGGTTAGTATACTGTGCCTCTGTCTAACAGTGACACAGAAGTGATACCCGGGATAAACCTACGATCTCCCATCCACTCATTAAGATTCCTCTTGAGGCGAGTCAATGAGGGACTCTGCCTAACCTGGACTGGGATTTTATTCCAGAGTGAAGGGAGCCTCTGGGTTATGAATCTGTCCCTCCAGCATGTCCTATTTATTTCAGTGCTGAGGTTCAAGTCTCTCGAGCGCGTAGCTCAATGGGATTTGGATTTTCTGAGGTGCAGCATGTCCATTAATTCCGGGTTGGACATGGCTTTATACGTCAGGCACAGATCGCCTCTGAGCAGGCGGTATGCCACTGAGTAGAGCTGGAGTTTCTTTAACCTGGCAGCATATGGCATCTGTTTGAGCCCTTTGATCCTCTTGGTGAGGTACTTTTGGGGTCTTTCCAGTTGCTGCAGGTGTCTGGTAAGGTACATCCCAAAATGGGCATTGTACTCAATTATGGGCCTGATGAGGGATGAGTAAAGAGGCACGATGACCTCCCCTGATCTAGATGTGAATCCCTTCATGATTAGGTGGGCTATATAAAATGTTTTTCTAACCACTTTTGCCACGTGGTTGTCAAATGAGAGATTGCTGTCACCTTGGGTCCCCAGGTCCCTAATTACTTCTTTTGTACTTAATGGATTATCATCTATGTGGTAATTTGTGGGCACTTTGTTTTTGCCAAAGGGGATGACTATACATTTTTTGGCGTTTAGCTTGAGGCCATGGCTCTGGCACCAGTTGTCTTATAGGTTCATAGGTTCATAGATTAGTACTAGGCTAACTACCCTTGTGGGCCATTTCAAGCCTAGCCAATTACCCCATGTGAGAATCAAACCCTACACCTTGTGTCTGTAAGGTAAATACCTTAACCACTATGCCATCCTCCCACCCTCTGTTTCTATGAGGCCATTTTGGAGGATGCTTGTGTCGGCTGGAGAGTCGATTATGGTGCCCAGTTTGCAGTCATCTGTGAACTTGGTCAGCCACAGTCCTTCCGTGTTGGCCTGTACCTCCGAGAAATATATACCAAACAAGAGAGGTCCCTGGACTGAGCCTTGTGGGATGCCACTTGTAACTGGTTTGGAGTCTGACATGGCTCCAGCAATTCTAACCATGTGTGTTCTGTCCTTGAGCCAGTTTGCAACCCATTTAGTGACATAGGGGTTTATATTTAAGCTGGTGAGCTTATCTATAATGCCCGAGTGGGGTATTGTATCGAAGGCTTTTGCGAGGTCCAGGTAGGCTGTGTGGACCACCTTCCCCTCATCAATGGCCTTGGTGACTGTTTCAAAGAAATCAACCAGGTTTAAGAGGCAGGATCTGCCCTTAACAAAGCCAAACTGGGTAGGATCCAGTGTCCGTAGGTCTCCAATATCTTTATTTATGAGGTCCATGATAATCCTTTCCATAGCTTTGCAGACCAAGCTAGTCAGGCTTATGGAGTGATAGTTTCCAGGATCCGTTGAGGCACCACCTTTGTGGAGAAGGACCACTGTTGCTGTACGCCACTCTTTGGGTACATATCCTGTAGTAAGGCTGAGATTGAACAGTAGTTTTATGTTTGGGTTTAGCTCTTCTTGGAGTTCATGTAGGACGCAGCCCGGGACACCATCTGGTCCCATTGATGCTGTGTTTTTTGCTTTGGAGAGGGTGGCTCTTACCTGAGCATCTGAGATGTCAGGGGGGCAGCACTCTGCTGGGATAGATATTTGCCCTTTTGGTGGGGAGGGGGGAGAAGTTTGCACTGAACCTGTCAGCTAGGATGTTGGCAATGTCTGTGGGTTCGATGTATTTTTTGTCATTTTGGAGTAATTCTGAGCATACCTGGGAATTCCCACCCAGGTTCCTAACATAACTAAAGAAAGCCTTGTGATTATCCTTAGTGTCCTGTGCAATTTTTCTCTCGAAGCTGGCCTTAGACGATTTTATGAGTGCCTGTAGTTTTTTGCTAATACTGATCAGAGATGCCTTCCCTTTTTGGGATTTTGCTCTATCATGTAGTAGCTTCCTCCTTCTGTTGTATAGTTTGTTTATGGCTGGGGTCCACCAGACAGGACGTCTGCCTTTGGAGGATTGGGCCTTGGTTTTATTTGGGATTGCATGATGTGCTGTGTTTGCTGTGTTTGATAATGCTGTGTTTGATTCAGTGGAGCAAATTCTGCCATTCTTCAATCCTGGGAAACTCATCCCTCTTTGTAGTAGTGGCATTAAGCATTATCAATTTTGTAATATGAATAAGAAATATACATGGTGGCTCTGTGTTTAAGATCTTTGTCTCAGTGCTCTAGAAACTAAAGTTCAGTTCTTACATCTGGTTACAGCATTTGCAATTTTTTTTTTATTTTCTCCCCATGTCTGTGTGTCTTTTCTCCCAATACTCCACTTTTCTTACCTCCCAAAAATATATTTGTTGCTTGGTTACTGTAATCTGTCGTATGTTTTTTTATATTTACCCTAGCTCTTGATAGAACTTTTCATTTATCTGATTAACGAAGGAATAAATTAAAATTAAAAAAGAGGTTAAACATAAAAATATCAGACTTCTTAGCCATTACTACTTGCTGCTATGGCAGTATTTTCTGTCTGCAGATGTGTATTACTTCACACTGATAGCCATCAAAGATAAGGTTTCTGTAGCTAAACCTATTATAGGCATATCTCAGAGCACACTATTGCATTCATACCTGCCGGCTGTCCCACAACTTGCAGAGTGTCTGTGATTTTTCTTACATTATTCTATTGCCTGTCATAACATTTGTGATTTTCTGGTAAATCAGGGAGGATTACAGTCAGTAATGTCAGATATCAGTTTCATGCTTCTTATTGCTCTGGAAATGGCTGTTGATGCAAACCCTGTTGTTCTATTAATTCTTTTTAAGTGAATAAGAGTAATATTAAAAAATACCCAGTTATGAGCATTTGACCCCTTTTATGTTTGTTCTTTGTTCAAATATCATGAGCAAAGAAGGTATGTGATGTATGTGCCTGCCTTGTGGTTTTGAAAGTTGATATTTGAGTGACGTGTACCAGCAGTGAGGATCTCTTATTCTCTGTTTAACTTGTTTCATTTTATTCTTTTGTTAACCAGGTGAAATATCTGGTCAGTACTGGACAATTTTCAACCAAGATCAGGCCACAAGGACAAATATCAATGTAAAAGACATAGACAGTATAGAGTAGCCAATCAACTAGCATCTTATTGGGAGGTGTGTAAAAATGGAATACCCAGAGAAATTTCAAACAGTTGGAGGGACAACATGGAAACTGCAAATATAATAATCAAAGATTAGGACTTGAACCACAGACAGTGGAGTGAAATCTTAGCAACTTATCTATAACATTATCATATAAAGAACTGTTTCCAACAATTAAGCACACTGAAAGGTGTTACTGCATTGGCAGATCATCACAAATTATTCCCTCATGAACAGTATTACATTTCAAGTAACACATGCATACACACACACACACACACACACACACACACACACACACACACACACACACACACACAAATTGCTCAGGTTTGCCAGACTGAGCAAATCATAAAAAAGTTGCTTATGTTGTTCCTTAGCATATTGCCAGTACAGTGTGGTGCTGTTGTACAATGGGATAGTCAGTGCATGACTGTTGCACAATGTAATGGTCAGTGTGGGGCTATTACACAATGTAATGGTCAGTGTGGGGTTGTTGTACAATGTAATAGTCAGTGTGGGGCTGTTATACAGTTTAATGACCGCATTCATGCATAGTCTAACAGTGTTCTCTGTACACACTACCACACCAGATAAGGTTGAGTGACAGCTGATGTAGCTCAATTCTGGTTACATGAGAGTACCTCTTCCTACCCACATGCATCCTCACCAGGATCCAAGAAGCTCCCTATCACTTTTCTTAGTTTAATTTAGGATGCAGAGTTCAGTTTTACGAGAGGTACAGACATTTCTATTTTCTTCTGTTGGCTCCCACACCAAAGTTTCAGCAAGGATTTTCAATCCATCAGTTAACAGTTCTGTATTGTCTAGACTGGTATTTGTATACCTCATTGCTTTTGAACTCTGGTATTGCAGAAGCATCCAACTGGCTTTTATGGTATTGGGAACTTCAGAGGCACATTCTCAGTGAACTGCAATTCAGTTTTTCCTCTTATAAACCAAAACCCCCCCTCTGCGCCTCCGTTAAAAGCTTCATGAGTCCCAGCCACTGTCAGTTGTGAAAGGTGTTGAATTTGTACTGGAGTAGGTGAGATATAAATTATAATTCAAAGTTTTCATTGTAAACTACAGATATGGGAAACTTTACTCACTAGGTATGTAGAAGGAATTAAGATGGAAGAAACTCCTCCTGTTTTTATTTATGCCAACAAATAAGGTGAAAATGCTCATATAGTTAAACACATAATGACAAGAAATAAGCAATCTGCAGTATTTTGTTAGACAATATTCCACACTGAATTTAATGTATGATACTATTGATCTGCCATAATAATGATTTTTTTTTAATATGATGCACTGTAAATGTTTAAAACAAATCATTAATTAGTAAATATATGTGTTTAATAGGAATGGAGTACATTTTTAATCTCAATTCCTCCAATTTATGGTGAGAAAATTACCTACATGGTCAAAATACACAAATCTGCATTTTTGAGCTTTCTGGATTAGTGAAGTTGTTGGAAAAAAGTAGATTTTGAAGCTTCCTAGGCTTGTGCACTTGCTTGATAGAAGTCCTAAGTATCAGAGCTTGCTGAATCGTTTGCAGTCATTTATTACCACCTGATCTTTTCTGTACAATAAGAGCCAGCATATTGTACTATTGCACATACAACACAAGGCTAGTACTATTTTATTCTAGTGTCTTGTAACATGTTATAGAGCAACTAATATTGTAGACTGCCACAAAATATGTCACACAATAATCTGTGTATGAAACTGAGAACTGATATGGCATTAACATTTTATGGCATGACAGTCCAATAGTGAATGCCTGCTTAAATTATACGAATGAGACTTGCCTTCAGCAGGCATGTGGGTTTGCAGTTACATCTCCCTTCAGTCCCTTGGTACTAACAACTGGGCTGGGGTCTGTAGACCAACTGACTTGAAATGAAATAAACAGTCCATACCTATATCACTGTGAGCATCTTAACACATGGTAACACATTTATGAGAGAAAGCACATCAGTCATGTACACTTCAGAACTTACGAAAAGCTAAAAGGATTCAGGATACACATGAAAGATTTAATTACAGGATTGCCACCAATAAATAATTATAGCAAGGCTAAAAATCCTCTCCCTGTTATTCACAGGACTTCATTAATCAGAGTTTTAGACTCCAGTCTAAAGCAACTGCATATGAGTCGACTCGCAGGGACAAGTGTTTTGCAAGTCAACATGAATCTTCTTTTGGAAACAACTAAGTTTCCTGCAGTATGAAGTAGCATATGTGTTATATATTGACTGGTTGTCAGGTGAATGTGCACTGAATACTGAAGTGTAGAGCTTTCTTCTTTCAGAATACAAGCATCAGAACTGCAATGGGGACAAAGACACATGTAGTAAAGGACATGGTTCTGAGCAGCAATACAAGTAACCTGAAGATGAGATGCATTTATATGATTTTTGCTTATTCGGTAACGGCTGTGGGTGGCACACTCGACAGGGAATTATTAGCGTAGGCTGTAAAATGGTAGGAGTTTTACATTAAAACCCCATTTAGTTGATCTTGACTTTTTTAGCATTCTGTATCTATATTCATGAATCTAGCCCTCTCCTCCCCCTCACTCAGCCTTTTTTATGCTGTTTACCCCGGCACTACCTCCCTTTTGTACCGTAAGCTGCATTGCAGGGGTTCATATAATTACTTTCACTTCAGTCCTTTTTCATGTAGTTTCCTGAAGGTCACACTGATTATTACCTTCACAGGAATGGAACTATTTAATTACAGCAAATGCCACTCAGAGAAAAGATCACTTGTAGTCTGTCAGTAGGCTGTGATGGCTGTGCTACTACTTATCTTTGAATATTCACATGGCTGTATTAACTGCAATATGCACTAGAGAGACATTTTTTTCAGTTACTGCATTATTATTCCTTTACCACAAAACACAAAGCAACAGGATAAGAAACTGAGTGAACATACACAGTTATTGTTGTTTCCATTTGTTGGTATCTAGGAAATATCAGTTAGGCAGCACTCCTAGCTTGCTTATAAGGAGTTCTCATACTGGGGATGTGAAATAACATGGTCAGAAACACACACAACTCAGGTGTGAGGTTAAAAACATGCTTAGGACTACTGCAGTAGAATCTCTAAGCTGTGCTTTCTGGGGCTCCAGAATTCATATGAGCTCCTTTGTTCACAATGCTGTTTCTTTCTTTATTTGATATGTAGAACTGCAACACACACCCAGTCACAGATATTTTTGTCTTTTTTTTTTTTTTGCCTATTATTGCTTAAAGAGACACTTATATCATTGACATTTGCATTCTGACAAAAGTGTCTAGTTAGTCATCACTTACTCAAGGCCAGTATGATCACACTCAGTTCTACCATTAGAGCAAGAATTGGTAGAATGTTCCTTCCTTAATGACTATTGTTTTCTTCAGACCTTTGTGCTACCCTTCTAAGACAGTGCTGTGCAACAATGTCTCAATGAATTATGGCACTGACCATATTGACAAGGAGTTGGTGCTAGTCATATCACTAGAATTCATTGTTCTGTGACATCATGTTGTTACATATGTGAATGATTGCCACATCATGTTGTCACATATGCGAATGACTGCCACTATACCAGGGAGTTCCTCTTCATTCCCTTCTCCAAGAAAGGAGCGCTGTGCCTGTGATGCTTGACACAGCCCACTTTTTTAACAGTTTCCAGCCGATGGCCTCCAGTGTCCCATTCCATATTGAAAATATGTCAGTAACACTGCAGTGTACATATATACATATGGGATCCATACAGATCCCCGACGGCACTTTCTGCCGAAGCAGAAATCACCGAACATACATAACCAAAAGTGCTGTTCACCGAAGCAGCACTTTCAATTATGTATGCTGGTTGTGCACTGGTCGCACTATGGTGCAGTTAAGGGAGAATTCCCCTTTTCCCCACTGTAGTGCGACCTCGGAGTGAGAATATAAAAGTAGGGGGGTGTGCAGGAGGGCTTGGCCCCCTGCATAAAAGAAGATTTTTTTTTTTTGAACGAACTTTAATGAAAGCGCTTTTTCAGTGAAAGCGCTTTCATTAAAGTGCGTTCGGATATTGTGGATTCGGACTATTGAACTTTCGTTCAATAGTCCAAGATCTATACATACATACAACAATAGTGGCAATGCAGACCTGCCATATATGATGCAATATTTTCTATTTGTGTCTTTCCAAAGTAGTTTTACATGTTTAGAAAAATCACTGATCTCTTATTTTACAACTAAAACTTCCCAAATTAGGTCCACTTAGACCTCTCAATTGCTTTTATTCTAGAGGAATATTTCTATTTTCAGATGTGATTTACCCCTGAACATGATGCTCCTATTTTTGAAGGGATGCCCTCATTTTCAGACTTGATTTACCTCACACAGATTTCTGAACAATCACTCATCATACATGATTTTTAAGCTGTCTAGAATACAGAAAACCAAACTTTATGGCCAAAATACTTGTGTCATCAATAATGTTACTTTAAAGCAAGAGGACAGATATCTTACATCTCCATTTTTCAGGTGCAAAAATAATCTTGTGTGGTAGAATTTTGCAATATAGTTCATTAAAGTCTACAGATTTTACACTATCTGTTTGATAATGAACTTACATTTCCCTCAAATTTTTGTCACTTTGTTTTTTAAACATGTGTTTTTCAGTATTATGTCACATCTTTACTGACAGCGGGAAGAGTTATGTGCATTTAATATTCAAATTGTATGTTAATTAGTTGGCTACATTTTTGGATGGATGCTCTTACTTTTCAAGGGCCTTTGAACCTATTTTCAAAGTCTGCAAGTTGAGAGCTATGGCTCCACTCTCTATTGACAAACATGTATTCTACAGCTGTGATGACTATGAATGTTCATCATACTGATCACTGCTACAGTAGCCTTAGCTATATGGGTTATATCTTGTCAAAGATAAAACAGCCAGTCAGCTTTCAAAGCTTCAGAGCACTTTCCACATGCCCAAACTGTCAGGCAGCTTGAACTGAGCTGAGTAAAAGACAAGTTTGGGTGCCAAGCTCCTTAGAACTTTAATGCTGCTGAAGACTACCCACCTCTAAGGCTTTCAAGGATGGACAATCAGCTTGTGCTGTTTTTATGCTGAGCAGACATTTCCTTTGGTGAAAAAAAACCTTCATGTAATAATTTTGCTTATTATTTATACTTTCTTCTTCATAAAAGTTATTTTAAATCTAGGGATTTCTGTTTTAATGCACTGTTATGAGACTGTACTGTACTGTACTTTTAAACAGAAGTGTTCTTTGTTTTACTGTCAGTTTAAAAGTTGTTTAAAGCAACATAAAACTATTTTTCTGTGGATAAATTCTGTTTATTTTACTTTATGGTTCTAGCATAGTGTTTTAAAGTGCTTTTTACTGTGTCTGTCAGGGAAAAGGTGATTTTTTTTAAATTTTTATTGGCATTTGCTGCTTGTTTTCCCTGGAAAAGACAGACCATTTTCAGCTTTACCATGGAACATACTGTCTGTCCAATGGTCGTTCCTTCTTCCAGCCACAAAAAGAAAAAGTTCAGTAAGCAGACTTTGCCACCAAAGCAGACTAGCAATTTGCCTCAGCCACAGGTGGATGACTGCTGTGGCTATTTGTTGTAGCTCAGACCACTCATCTTTTACCATGAATCCCTCTGGTGTAGCACCTACAGCCACTATGGACTGGGATTAGCCACGTTCCCTGTGGCTGTTGGGGTACCCTCAGTTGGGCAAGGGAAAGACATTTTTGTTGGTCTTGGGGGATGGAACAGGGAGGTCTTGTCTGTTTTCTCAGAATGTTGTGTCCATCTCTAGGGAAGCTACTGCTGCTGCTGCCACTAATAACTCTGTTGGCCCCATATTTCTTATTAAAAAAAGTAGAAAATTAAGCATATGTCAAATCCTCCTCAAATTTCTTTAGACTGGAGTACTTTACTGAATCTGGATCAGGGTTTAGTTTAGGCTACTGGTCCTTCTTGTAAGGTAGTTTCTGGTAAACAAAAGAAGAATACCTCCTTTCCTGAATGAATTCAGGAAATTAGGTATTCCTGAATGAATTCAAGATTCTGAATCTGTACATGAGGAGGAAGAAGGGAATATAGGGTTTTCTCCTCGGATTTTTGATTCAGGCTCAGAGGAGAGTTAAGTTTGTGATTCTCCCTGAGGATATTTCTTTTTCTCTGACACTACTTCTAGAATGTGTCAGTGTTTTCAGTGGGAGAACAAAGAGGTTTCTCAGTCCCTCAGAAAATACCATGACCTGTTACAGAAGGAATTTTCAGAACCTTCACCCATTCCTTCAGTTTTGTCTGCCTTTGATGATGCGTGTGTTACTGCCTGCAATATTCTTGACAGTCAGCCAGCTGCTTCTAAAAAGGCAGACAGGATGCATAAAGGTCTTTTAAGTTTTTATACACTCTTCCAAAACCTGATCCAGCAATTATACATTTAGTGTTAATTCCAATTACACTATTTCTGATAAGGATGGGAAGATTACTAATAAGTATGGGAAAAAAGTACATGCTACTGCAACTTTGAATTTCAAAATTTTTAATTGTCAGGCTCATATGTTAAGGTTTGTCCCAACTAATTGTGAAAGTATAAGGAATGTTTTGTCTGCAGTTTCTTCTTGTCAGGAAAAAATCTGCTTAAAATAATTTAATTTCTTCTATTGTTGTCACTACACATTGTATACAGTGCATGTATGACTCTTAATATTTCTTCAAGGGCAATGTCAGTTTCAGGAGATTTGCATGGGTGCATTCTCAGAACCTCCCAAATCATGCTAAAAATGAGATTTAATTTGATTTTAAATTCTCCTTTGGATACAGATTTGATTTTTGGCCCATACATTGATAATCAGAAAGTATGATGATGAGGTAAACTGATACATGCAAACTCTTTAAGATTTTTCAGCACTCCTTTCCCAGATTTTACAAAGGATTCTCCAACTCATCATCCAGTTTTGGTAAGAAACAAAATAAACAGTCTGAACAAAATGCAGGTAAATATATGTTTAAGAAGAAATGGCAAAGGGATTCCAAAAAGAATTCTGAAAACTCTGAAAACCAAGGAGAGTCCAATAAATCAGAATGACTATTTAAGAGACTTTTTTACCTCCTCCCACCGTGGTACCCTATTTTGTATTACAGAAAGTCTTAATCTCCACTTTTCACTTTTAGCAACAAATATTTTCAGACAAATGGGTTCTGAAGAGCATTCAAAGTTACAGATGGCAGTGGGAGGAAATTCGTCATTCTCCAGACCAGCCTCTTTTGTTTTCACATATCCTTCATCACATAGGTTCATAGGTTCATATAGGTTCATATTATATAGGCCCTGCAGCCTATATAAGCTTAGCCCAAGAAGATTCCCTGGCATCATGCCACCCAAAGTTAGTTCCCAGTACCCTGTCAAGTGAGGCCTCTGAAGTGATCCCCAGGGTGAACTTCCTATTGCCCATCCACTCATCAAGATTTCTCTTAAAGAAGGCCAGTGAAGTGCTCTTCTTGACGTGAATGGGAAGTTTGTTCCAGAGTATGGGAAGTCTCTGGGTTAGGAACCTGTCCCTCCAGCATGTTCTGTTTATTGTGGTAATGAGGTTTAGGTCCCTGGAACGTGTGGTATGGAGGGATTAGAATTTCTTTAGGTGTAGCATATCTAGCAGCTCTGGGTTAGAGCTGTCCCAGGGAGTGATATAACAAGTTCCCCCTTCCCAGGTGAGAAAATGTTTTTAATTCAAGAATGCTTTTAGTGCCAAAGAAAGAAAATGCTTGGAGACCAGTTCTAGATCTTTCATTCTTTCCAAAGCTTATTTGTGATAGTGCCCAAATTCAAAATGGTGCCACTTCATAACATGTTACCTCTTCTTCCTCATTCAAGTCTCCTGTGAATACTAGATTTAAAATATGCCTATCATCACAACCATATTCATCCAGATTTCAGGTATTTCTTAAGACTTTGTTTATCTGGATCACATTATTAGTTTTCTGCCTTACCCTTTGGATTATCTACTGCACCAAGAGTGTTCACAAAGTGTCTAGTTCTTGTTATAGCTCACTGCAGAATCCACATTTTTCCACATTTAGATGACTTGCTTATCTTTGCCGAGTCTTTTTCAAAGTGTCAGGAATTTCACTCTTGGGTGAGAGATCTCTTACACAAGGTGGGATTCCAAGTTTTTCTTTACTCTTCCTCACATGATTGTATTTCTGGGATGCCAACTAGACATTACAGTTCAAACAGCTTTTCTTCCACAGGAAAAAAAAAAAACAGATCTATATCTATATACATTCTGAGGGTTTTCCATGCATACTTAGGTTACTGCAAGGGAATATCTTAGGATTCTTTTGTCTATGATTTTCATGATACCCATGGCAAGATTCCACATGAGAAGATACAGTGGTATCTGAATTTATTTATTATTTATTTTATTTTACATTTGTTGACCAGGAGAGTCTGACTGGGCACAAGCCCTTTTTCAGCAGAGACCCGGGAAGAAAAACTCCAAATTTTACAAACAATTTTAAAATTCCAAGAAATTTAAGAAAACATGCAATAATATAATAATGTTTAAAGTAAAGAAAAAATTAACATCGGTACTGTGTTTCAAATTATGTTATAAATGCACAGGAAGTTACATGAAAAGCATAGGTAGTTGGTTATTTGGCTAGATGTTATGTGAACATATGAACGGTACAGTGTCTTGAAAGGTGAATACAGAGAAGGAATGGAAAGGAAAGTGTAGAGGTGAATATAGGAAAAGGATGGAGTACGTTGTAAAGGATAGAATATGATTCTAAGAGTGAAATAGCAATGAGATAGGAGAAAGAAGGTATATTAGATGGATATATTCGGGGGGGGGGTAGAACAGTGGCAGGTCCATTGCAATTTAAAGTACTCTTTTGAGGCCAATTTAAATTGTTTAGGATGTGTACGAGTTCTGATTTCAAGAGGGAGTTTGTTCCATGCTATGGAGGTGGCAGTATGTTGCAACCAGAGTTTGACTTGGGTTTATAGATACATAATAGATCTTGGGTCGAGCTCCGGAGATGTCCAGTAGTGGAATAGTGGGAGATAAGGGATCATAGTGCAGGACAGAATGCTGGTTGGTATAGTATGGAGTGTATGATTTGAAGCTGAGAGAGGAGAAGCAGGTGAGGTAATTCAAGCCAATTTAAGTATTTTAGGGAGAAACAGTGGTGGGATTTGTAGGTTTGCTGCAAATCTAGCTATCTTATGGTAGGTTGATTGAAGCTTAGTAAGTAGGGAGGAATTAAGATTTGTGAGAATTTGGGAGCAGTAGGTTAAGCAGGGTAGAAGGTAAGCATGTGTGAGAGAAATCCTAGCTTCTGAGGTGAGGAATTTATTTGTTTCTATACAGAAGTCCTAGTTTCTGATGGGTTTTGCAGATACAGTTATTTATGTGAATGTCAAATTTTAGCTAATTGTCAATGGTAACCCCAAGAAGTTTTGTGCTGGATTCAACTTCAATAGATGTATTATTAAGGGACATTATGGACAAGGAAGATTTGATGTGGTTGACTGTTATGGGGAGAAAGAGTAACAGTTTTGTTTTTTTATGATTGAGGATAAGTTGATAATTGGAGAGCCATGTCTCAACTGAGTTAAAGGATGACTGGGTAGTGGATAAGAGTTCAGAGGAAGAGTAGGCAATGGTGATGACTGTAGAGTCATCAGCGTATTGGACTATGGAAGACAGTGGGCAGGAGGAATAGAGTAGGTTAGTGAAGATATTAAAAAGTAGTGGTCCAAGTATGGATCCTTGGGGGACACCCATTTTGACTGGACAGAGAGTAGATAATGCAGAGTGCCATCTCACTGATTGCAATCTGTTGTTGAGATAGCTAGAGAACCATTCTACTGTATCTGAGGAGAAGTTGGGGTCAGACAGTTTGTTCAGTAACAGGGAGTGTGAAACTGTGTCAAAAGCCTTTGAGAGGTCAAGGAATAGGCAGGAGATAAGTTTATGATCATCTCTAGCTAGAGAAATAGTATTGAGGAAGGTTAGTAGAGCTGTGGTGGTACTATGTTTAGGTCGGAAACCATGCTGTGTAGGTGTGAGTAGCTGTGGAGTTACCTCCTTTCTGAATAGGTAGTGTGTAGAATTGTTTCCAGATTGATGGGACTTTGGATTCAGAGATGGAGCGATTGATTATGATAGATACTGATAGATACTGGTAGAGCAAGAGAGTGAGCTACTGTCTGGAGAAAATATGATGGGATGTTATCAGCAGATATACAGCATGGTTTTAGCTTATAGAGAAGACTTTTGATGTCAGTTGTAGGAACAGGTTTATAGGAGAAGGTGTTTGCAGAATAGGTAGTTGATTGGTGTAGGAGAGGTTAGGGTTGGGGTTAAATAGCTTAGATGTTGATTCTATAAAGTATGTTTTGAAGTTGTTAGCTGTGACTTCTGGTGATTTATCTGGGCATGGGTTGGGAGAAGTGGGATTGCCTGGGTGTAGTATTTGGTTTATAGCATTCCAGAATTTTTTTGTATCAGATTTTGGAGTTGTTGGGGGGTGTAGTAGAAATCTTTTTGTCTTTACAGATGAGTTGTTTAGTCTAATTTCTTAGTTCTCTATACTTTTGCAAATCTACAATGTGCTTTGTTTGTAGCTATATTTTCCAGGCTCTATCTCGAGTTTTCATATGGATGTGCATAGTTTTAGATAACCAGAGGGATATATTGGCTTTTATCCTTACTTTCCAGAGAGGGGCTAATGAGTTTAAGATGTTGAGGAAAGTTGAGGGCTTGGACTGCTTCTTCGAGTGGGAGCAAGGTTAGGAAGTTCCAATTCACTCTGGAGATCAGGGTTTTAAAAGTTTCTAGGTTGAAGTTGGAAAGTTTACAACAGGTTATAAATATGTGTGGTTTACTGAGATGGTGAGTATATCTGAGTACGTTTATGGGTGAGTGATCACTCAAGGAGTCAGAGAGTGTTTCAGGATTATGGTATTTGGAGGAATTTGAAACAAGTATCCAGACTATCAAGGTGCAAGGAGAGCCAGAGTTATTTGTATGGGTTGGATGAGGGATTAGTTGTGTGAATCCGTATAGGTTTATATGATGTGGAGAGTTTGGATTACTGAGGGTTAGTCAACTAATACTTAGATCCCCAAGGAGAATGGTTTTATTAGGGATGTTTTGAGAGAAATATAAGAGAATGTTTTCTTTGGTTCTAGCACCAACATTCTTTGTCTTTTCAAATCTCAGTGCTGGGGTTTGTTAGAAGAGAAATCACTTGGTGGAGACAACAGGTATCCCTAAATCCAGGTCTCCACTTCTACCTCTCTGTTCCAAAGTAGTCACTTACCACAGATGCCTCAGACTTTGCTTGGGAAGTAGTTTTAGGAGGGATAACAATGCAAGATGTGAGGGAGACCAAGGACAGATGTGAACACGTGAATATAAAAGAGAAGCTTGCCCTGATCAAGGCAGGATATAACCCATACAGCTAAGGCTGCTGCAGCAGTGATCATTCAGTCACTTGCTGTTATGGACAGTTTACTTACACAACTGTACTTTCCTCTAAAGTGTGCTTCTTACACTTCTTACTTCTAGGATGTTGACACTTCACAGGAAAATACATAAGAATTAATTCCTCATAACAGGAAAGACTATGACAAGGTCTTTTCTAATTCATTTTTTCTCTGGCATTATAAAGAATGTAAGAAAAATCTTGAATGAGTTGTGTCCACTTCCCCTGCACGTGTTCTGATTTAGTGACTACATTTTTCCACTGGAGACCAAATATATGCTTAATATTCCATCAGAGACATTATTAACTTAGTAAAGAAGGAGTTCGTAATAGAAACAGTACTACTCTTCAAAACTGTCAACACAAGTCTCATTTTATTGTAGGTCTTTGCCCATATCTTTTTAATATAACTGCTAAAGGACAGTTTGTATTCAGCATTAATCCCAAGTTTTTGATGTATGTCTACTGCATTAACCCATTATTTTCAAGGTATAAGAAATTATTTACTTTCTTTTCTTGAAGGACAGGAAGGCAATTATTTTGCAGTTAATATAGAGGCTATTATTCTTTGTCAGGGTATAAAGGTCATGCAGACCTTTTTTGCATAATTATGTAGTCTTTCATCAGATGCTATTATTTTAACCAATTTTAACCAGCTATAGCCCAGTAAGGGCATTTGTCGGAATCCCTCCTAACTTCTATCCTAAATCATGTTCATTTGCCTTAATAAGGCATTTAAGATAGCTAACATTTGCTTTCACTGTTCAGTTTATAACAGGACATATAAATTTGATCACAAGTGCTAGTAAAACAATATTATTTTTTTACAGACATTTGTGTTATAATATGTAGTCTATAAAAGAAACCATTATCAGTGTAGACCCAGCATTATAATACCACGTTATCTTTTTTAAATCTAGGGATAGGTGTATGAAATCTCTTTAAATCCATATGTTCATCCAATTATAGTTCAGTGACGTTGATATTTCAACAAGAATGGTTCACTTCAGAAGTACAGGGTAAAGTCTGAGTGCTTCCATAATTAAATCAAGTTCTTAACACAGCCCGATTCATGTTAGATGTACCACTGGCTGCATTATTTACTCTCAAAGTTTCAGAGGTTTACTTGTTTACTTTGTTTATGGTTTCCTGACCAGGTTAGTCTCACTAGGCCAGCAGCGTCTTTCCAAAAGAGACCAGAGATGGTACTCATACTGCTTAGGGGGAACTTGGCCAGGAGTGGGAAAATTCCCCTACTCTTTCTTTAGATGGTGCACAGCGATGCTGTTAGAGGGAGAACAGCAAGTATGGTATAAAAGTAAGTAGAGGAAGAGCAGGCAGTAGTTTTTACAGATGTCTAGGAAAAGGAGAATAATGTAGTAAAAAACAGTAGCAACAGAATGAGACATAGATAATGACATTATATGATGAGTGAGATCTAGATGATATTTTTGTGATTTCCTGTAGAGAGGTGGTACAGAGATATCCCCAGGGAACTGCCAGTAATGTGGATATACGCTTTTCTGTAGAAGCTGTGCAGAACATTTTGTCAAATGAAAAGGTGGAAATGGAATGTAGTACAGCAGAAGAAAGGTTGGCTGCAGCAGAGCTTGCAACAGAGCATGGACAACATGATTGTGGGACCCTGAGGGCTAAGAATGCACACAGGTCATATGCAGCTGTAACTGCAGATGGGCAAAGGGTGTCAGTGGAAAGGCTTAATCCTAACTTCAGCAAAAGAAAGTGATCTACCAGCCAGATAAGAAATAAAATTGGTCAGCCAGAAAACAGGTACATGATCTGGGGAACAGTTGTAACTCCTCTGTGTTACACTGTGAAGCATGTAAGAGTGTCAATACATTTGGGCACAGAGTTATTCCACAAAGTAACTGCTGAGATTTTTTTCTAGTACAGAATTTTATAAATGATTGTAATTCTAAATGTTTCTGTGTACCACCAATAGAAAAACTATTGGTTTACAAATATAAATCTGCAATCTAGAAAGAAATTATCATGCATTTCAGGTAACGGATATTTTAGAAAGTCAACTAAAACATTTTTCTCTGAATATTATCAAACTGTTTATGAAATAAAAAAAATAATACATGACTGAACAAGGATTATGGGTGGCATGGATTTCATTACCAACTAAAGAAGATAAACTGATGCCTTTTCCCAGTGTTGCTATAGTAAATGAAAAAAACATTGAAGTATTGGGGTGAAATATTGTTTGTACAATCTCATCACATTTGGTCAGGACCAGCCTTTGGTCAACTGGTGCCCTAGGCCAAAGGTCTCCACAACACCCCCCCAACACCACCCAGCGTCCCCAGCCTGGTCTTCTAACACCATCCAAAATACTGGAAAAGTGCCCGTGCTAGAGCGGCGCCCTAGGTGGCCGTCTAGTTGCCTATGCCTAAGGACGGCTATGCATTTGTTTCAGGACTGTACAAAAAGAAGGTCTTCCCAATGTGGAGAGTTGTAAATTAGTTTGCAGAAAGTGCAGTACAGAATGACATTTATTGTTTTGACTATAACATTGACTAAGATACTGTAATTGATGGAATAAGTGAAGTAGTGGGGCAAAATAAAGGTGCTACTACAGACAATAATAAAGTGAATTTAAATAATGATGATTTTGCAGTGAAAAAATGAAACAGTGCATAATCATGAGGAAAATGTAGAGGTAGTGAACATGACAAAGAAGGAGTTCATACGGTTAATGTTGAAATTAACAATAAATATGACAAGTGAGGAATTAATGACGAAGAAATGAGGTACATTTGAAGGAACATAATGCAATTAGGGTGAAGAAGAAGAAGTCCCAAAGTGTAATAAAGAAAACTGCAGAAAAGGGAAAAGAGTAACATACATACAGTATCTGTGAATGTTACCAACTTCAAAAAATGAAGTAACAGTATTAATGGAGTATCAGTGGTGGCAAGAAATCGAAACTAGCTTAATATGTTTGCAATATACAAGTTTACTAGAAACCGAAGAAAAAAAAACAGCTGCAAAGACTATGGGGCAATAAGTAGTGTTGTGTTTAGGATAGGATACATATTTGGCAACAGCAATTCTGATGAAAGATATGAAAAATATTTGATGTTATAGTAGAGATCCCGAGAAGAATACTTATTTGTGACATAAAAATAACAAATAAGCCACTTACAATAATTTGGATTTATGCATATATGGTAGTGGGAGAATGAGTTAAGATGGCAGAAGAGATGAAGTTTGAAAAAATAAGTCAATGTAAATAATTGCGATTTATACATATGTATATAATAGTAGGAGAAAGGGCTAAAAATCATATACTCTAAATGACGTTTTGCTACAAACCTATTCTAATGATTTCTTTTGCTTATACCCTTCTGACTAAGCTGGTTAACATATATCACCTACTATTCTAAACTCCACTCATTAAAAATCTACTTTTCCTTTTACATTACCTGTTTTCAGGTTTTACTCTAACATTGTTCTTCCTACTAATCCTATATATTTAATCATAATTCATGTGTTTCCTTTCATTGATCTATTTCCTGCCTGTGTCTTAACTACCATGCACTACATGCGCTTATTAAACCTGTCTTATCAAGGGAAAGGGGAGAAGGACAAACCCCGAGTCATACAGACCCTTAAGTCTACTTTCATGTTGTGGAAGAATAATGGAGAAGGTAATATTGGATAAGTTATTGTCAGAAATGGATAGGTTGGGACTTGAAACCATATATCAGCATGCAGATCTATTACCACCTGTAACATGATGTTCTATAACAATATAACAACAGCTGTGAATGAAAAATTGTGATGTGATGTGATTTATTTAGATTTAACTTCAGCATTTGACAGGATCATACACAAAAAACTGATCAATAAATTAGAACAACTAGGTATTGATGTACTCTTGATAAGATGGATAGCTGCATGGCTTACAAATAGGAGATGGCAAGTATAATACAGCAATTAGACAGGTAAAATTCTTAGTTACAGCTAGGGTGTCCCACAGGGTTCTGTCCTAGGCCCTTACTTGTTTAGATTGTGTCTTTCAGACCTAACTTTCTCATCTCAGGTATTCTATAGTCTATATGCAGATGACCTGAAATTGAGTAAACTGATTACATGTGTTACAGATAAGGCATGTCTGCAAAATAACTTGACTAAATTGGCCATTTGGGCCCAGAAGAATAATATGCTGATAAATACATAAAAAACTAAGCATATGAGATTTGGGAGGCATAAATTGAAAGTGAATATTTAACACAGCACACAGTGATTAAAACTGTAGATTAATTTAAGGACCTGGGTATATGGGTAGATCCAACTATGAGTTTTAATAATCATATCAACCAATTGATTAATGATATTTATAAAACTATAGGTTGTATAAAAATATTTATAAAGTCTAGGAAGTCAAAAATGATGACGTCATTGTTTGTTAGTTACATTAGATCCAAACTTGAATATGGAATAACAATACAGAAATGTTATAAGAAAACAAGCATGAATAAGCTAGGAAGATTATAAAGGAAATATATGAAGGACATCCACGGATGTGAAAATTTAAGTTATTATGAAAGACTGAAATATCTGAACTTGCACAGATTTCTAACAGGAGATCTTATTCAGGTATATAGGGCATTTAGAGACAACTATCTCTGGGAATGTTTGGGGTTAAACAAGAAAAATGGCTTAAAAATGTCAAACAACGCACACTTTATTAAATAATAAAAACAACAGGTAAGCACTTTCATTCAAATTGAACTTCATCAGATGAATTTGCATAATCACATCAACAGGAGTTAAATGACCTAATTTAAAATCACATGACGAAACATCTTCAATGCTTTAACCCCTTCCTTTTTAGAACAACTTTAAAATTCTCCCTATCATTAATTCCTGGATATATACAGGCATTTAACCCGATTTGCCAACAATAGTCTTTCCAGTCCAGATCATCATCAGTATCCCACCTGGAATTATAATTTTTCACTTGCTCAATCACTGAAAATTTTAAGATGTCTATACTTTTGAATGACATAAAATCACGGGTCTATATCACTTTGTCGAATATCTATTCAGCAAATAGCCATTCATCTAACACCTATTTAGCGAAGAAGCTCTTCATCAAATGGCAAATTTTAAGTAAGGCCAACAAGCAGTTGGCCAAATTAATGACCGTAAAAAACAAACAAAAAAAATGAAATAAAATTTAAAACCTGCCAAGGTGGTGGGCTACACCACCCACACCCCCCCCTAACTAAATATACCAACAACAAGATCACACTACAGTGGGAATAAGGACAAATTCCAGATGGTTGCCAACCACTGGTTTGCCATAATTAAAATTTGTTATTCAATGAAGAGCGGCTTCGCTAAATAGGTTTTCGACGAATTACTATTCTCTGAATAGCCATTCGACGAAATAATGTAGACCCCAAAATCACATGCTTAGCTAAAAAGTTACTTGAGTCTTGTTTTTCAAGTGCCTTTAAATGCTCATAAATTCTTGAATGAAATCCTCTAGTAGTTTTTCCTATATAAAACATGGGCCAAAGCCCACATAGTGCTATGTACTCCACATATTTTAACTTGAAGCCACATTTATTAAATAAATTTATTTCATGATTTCTAGCTGCCACAATAACTTTTTGACCTTCCATAATGTATTTACGATAATTACAGTCATTACACTTATAAATTCCCTTTGCAGTACATCTATTTGAACTACTATTTCTACCCCTGAAAAATGCTCTTTCAACTTTTTACTTCTCTTAGTTACAAAAATAGGAACTCATCCTATAGTTGTATTAATATCCTGAAAGTTTATTAGAAACTTCCAATTATTCTTAACTATTCTTTTAATACTTTTTTTCATCTACAGAACTATCGAACAAACTTGATAGGGCATAATCTTTATTCTTATTTGTACCTACTGGTACTCTATTGTTCTCAATGTTCTTGAGAAAGATATGGTTAAAATTAAAAGGCTGCAATGGTGTGGTATGAGGGTATTGAAAATGCTAGTGGAAGATCAGCTTTCCATGGAGCTTATAGATGCTTGGAAAGGGTTGAGAGAGAGCACTGGGCTTCAGTATGTTGAATTACTTTTGGAGGAAGGAAAGTGAAAGCTAAAAATATTGAGTGATTCAGTGATTGTAGGGTATAATGAGCTCAAAGAGGTAACTTCTCATGAGAACTTTGAGGCAACAGTTGAAAGGATACTTGAAAAAGTGTCCTTGGAGAATACGTTACAAAGTGAACAGAAGCTTAAAAGATTTCAAAGAGATAAGATGGGCTATGGAAAGGGTATGGATTTTATGATACCTACAGCCAGTGTTTCTGATGCAGCTGAAGGTGGAGATGAGAATGTTGACAGTTCAGTTAATAATGATATAGTTAAAAGAGCATCTAAAAGCATGAGAAGAAGTTCCAAAGATTCAAAAGAGAGTCCTGCTAGTATTCCATTGCAGTCTAATGGATCATAGAAAGTGGCTCTAAGCACAAACTGCCTAAAATGAATTATACTTCTGCTCAACAGGGTTTTCAGCAGATTGAGGTTTATCAGGATGGAGGCACAGGAAGAAAAACTTGGGCACAAGTAGCGATGCAAATGCCCAAAAGGGAGAAAATGATGTTTGGGGCAAAGCAAAGATCATTTTGGTGGAAGGAACAACTACAATCATTATTTTGTGAAAAACAAAAGGTGGAAAGGAAATTATACAAGCAACAGTCCACAAAGCAAATTATGTCCTCTAGGGATAAAGCCTGGAAAGCCTGGCAGAAAAATAAAACTCTTTCCATCCTCATGCAATATAAACAACTTTGCAATCAGACTAAATGCTTAGTTGTCAAAAACAAAAAAGAATACTTCCTAACCCTTCAGGACCAACATAAACCAAACCTCAAGACATTTTGGGGATCAATCAACTCCCTTCTACATCCAGGAACTAACAATAATCCATCCCCAAACCTAGAAAAAACATCCTCTAAGTTAGCCTCACTAACACATATTTTATTTCCACCATCACTAAGCTTACTACCACTATCCCACTCATCAACACAGATCCACTAGTACCACCATTAGTGCACTCCGCTTCAAATCCTCTACCTACTTTCTCACCCATATGCACCTCCACCATGCAAAAACTTCTTCATAAACTAAAACCATGTACCAATGCCCCAGATAACTTACCGTAGAATACTTACAACTATCAACCTCCTCCATTGCATACCCCATCAGCATTCTCCTCAATAGGTCCATTCAGGAATCATGCATACCTGATATCTGGAAAAAAGCATTTGTTCTCCCACTTCATAAAGACTGCAACAACTTTGACTTCTCAAACTTCCAGCCTATCGCCATTCTTTCCTCCATCTCAAAATTACCAGAGAAGTGCATTCATACCCAGCTCCTTAGTCATCTGATAAAACATCAACTCCTTTCCCCCACTCAACATGGCTTTAGGTCCGGACATAGCACTAACAGTGCTCTCATTTCCTTCTTGGATACAGTAAACAGAGCTTGAGATGTTGACTCCTTAGTCTCTGCACTCTTTCTTGATCTATCCAAAGGCATTCAACACAGTTTCCCACTTCCTGCTGCTTACTAAACTTTCTGACCTTGGCATATTTCCCATTACCTTACACTGGTTTTCTAACTATCTCAGCAATAGGCAGCAATCTACTATATGGCAGCACTCTTTTTCCCCTTTCATCAATACAAATACAGGGGTACCCCAGGGTTCCATACTGGGTCCCCTTTTATTCAGTATATTTGCCAATAACTTTCATACCACTCTTACCTGCAGTAATGTTATCCAATATGCAGATGACTCTACTATTATCTGCTCTTCTAAATGTGTTACTGCACTACAGCGTCTTATCCAAGAAGCATTTACTTCAACCGAAACCTGGATGTATCCGAACCACCTCACCCTCAACCCCAATAAAATAAAACTATTAATATTTACCCCATAAATCTAGCCCTGTTGACAAATCAGTATTCACTTTTCATTCCCAGAATAGCACTATCATTGAAGTTGTCCCCAGTACCAAATTGCTTGGTGTCATCATTGATGATAAATTAACTTTTGACTTTCACATCTGCAGTAACATCAAAAAAACACATCAAAAGCTACGAGCCCTTTATAGGCACAACTATTTTCTTAGCCTGTCTGCTAAAAAGGCCCTTATCTCATCTTTCCTGCTTCCCACTCTTTTATATGGCATCCCCATCCTCACCAATCTATAGTCCTCCCTGAAAACAAAACATGACACATCCTACAACAAAGCTGGCAAATTTGTTACAAATGCAAAATTCTCCTCCCACCACTGTTCCTCTCTGCATCAACTAAATTGGCTCAAATCCCCTCACTATCTCACTTATCTACATTTAACTACTGCCCATAAACTTATCTACTGCCCAGCAACTTGCCCATCCCTCTCCTTCATACTGACCATGTACCATCCTAATCGACACCTCAGGTCTGAAAACAAAATGCTACTGACTGTTGAGAATCCTAAGCTCTCAGCCAGCCAAATGTATTCTTTTACTGTCCCTAAGCTATGGAATAATCTCCCTCCTTCAATCAGGACTATTAGCAATCCTGCTTCCTTTAAAAAATCCCACAGACTACATCTCTCCTCTCATTGGCTATGTACCTGCACCCTAACAAATAACCTCAAAACCTGACTTCCCTCACTGAAACCTCACTCTTCTCCATTTAATTACTGGTATTTCCTCTCCTTCTCTCTACCATACTACCTCCCTCTGCTGTCACTTTAGCTTGATTTTTCCCTACTTTAGCCCATCTGTCTCCTTCTATTCTTACCCTGAAGTTAATTCTCCTCACTGCTAAAAATGCTGCATATACGTTTATACTTATATGTTATTTGAATGTATTCTGTTTTTATTTTTATTTCTACATTGATACCATGATTGTAAACTATTCTTCACTGTTGTTATTAATCTTATTTTCATGTACTACTACTGCTCGACATACTTTGTATTGTGTGCAGCATTTCTCTGTATTTAATTATTGTGGAGCTTTTCTCCACGGGCCTCCACTGAAAATGGGCTCATTCTAGGCCCAGTAGACTTTCCCACTAAACAAATGCAATAAATAACTAAATAAATAAATAAAATAAATAACAGGCCGCCAAAGAGATAACATGGACTGATTTATTGAAGGTACTGTGGCTAGTTGTTTTAAAATAGTAAATTTATCTAGTGTTAATTTAACTCACGGACAAATAAGGGTTTGAGCAAAGGGTTTACTTTTGTGCCATCACCTGGAGCGGACTTGATTTCTGTTATTAATTCTTTGAGAGATTCTCTCTTGTCTTTCGGCTTTTCCCAGTTAGGGGTCGCCACAGTGGAACTCTGGTCCGCTAATGATTGACAGTGGATTTTTACAGTGCTTAGGTGCCAGCCTGAGGCCCAACCTTCAAAGAAGGCACACCCATTCATGCACACACCTACCTCCATGTCTTTAAACGTCACTCGACTGCGGGGAGGACTGTTCGTAAATAAAGTTTAAGATTTTTTAAATGGTATAACTGACAAAGAGAAAGACTTTGTTTTTAAGAAGCCCAGCTCTTTTAACCCACATCTGAGCCCTGAGTTAGAGGCTTTTTTGGTGACTTGTGAAAATGAAGTACAGGATTTGCTTAACAATAAAAGTGAAAATGTGGTTTATAATATGACTTAAAATGGAAAAAGAAGCCTTATTTGAATTGAAAAATAATAAGGATATTTATACTACCAAGGCCAACAAAGGTAGTGCCGTGGTAATTATGAATTATAGTTTTTACTGCCAAAGTTTGAGTAATATGTTGAATGATGAAAAGTATTATGCTATGGTGAATTTGTATGATGTAAAAAGCAGTGGCAGCTGGTGACTTCAAATCAAAGAGGGGCTGCAGGAGACAGCTGAATGGGTGGGGCCAATGGGAAGGGGTGTGGTCAACTAGAAAGGGGCAGAGCTATGCTCAACACCACAACAGCTGGAACTTTAATTAAATATGCTGCCCTGGGTGCCAAACCGTCAATACGAGAGTCCAATCAAGACAAAGAAGAAAAAGATATTTCAGTGCATTGGCTACATGACAGCTTGCTTAAAATCTCGATGGAAACAAAAAAATTGTGAGGCATGAAAAATTTATTACTTTTTAAATACATTACTGGAATACCAGTCAAAATCAAGTATAAAAAAAAACAAGCAGCACTTAACTCAAACCACTTCTCCTTGCACTGCAATTCTAATTATAATTTATATTCAGCTTGATAAATAAAAGTACCAAGTAACATGCTGAAAGTAGCAATCTCTGTGATGCCCCCACTTGTAAAAATGTTTCTTATCCAAAAAAGACCTGCTGCCTGATAACAACTATCTACTCATTTCATGGGGAAAACATGATCAAAGTAAAAAAATGAACAGCAAACAAGAAACAAGCTCAAGATAAATTGCTTAAAGGATTACTGCACAAGTTACGGACCACACGTGATAGATTGACATTCTGTTTAGTTTACAGGTAAAGCCTGCAAAGATGACTGCAAATCTAAAAAATGTAATGAGCTTCTGAAAATACTATAATCCTGTCCTTTATTACAAATACTGTCATATGCATTTCAATACCTAAGGCTTGTACATTATCTAGTTATGTAAATATTCCCTGGATGGCAACAACAAAAAGTTTTTTCAGTGTTGGTAATTCTTTAACAGTATGCTTATTAAAGATTACTTGCATCTTACAAAGCCAGACCAGCTTACCTGATGGTCATTAAAGCATTGCTACTTAAACACAGAGCAACAGGGAACTGCGACAGCATGCATTTTCTGAGTAATAAGAAGCAAAAATCAACAGTATAAAAATATGACAGAAAACCAGAACATTTTGCAAAATCAAGGACAGATGAAAAGCCACTGTCGTACTTGTGTCTACCTTGGATGGGGGAATACTCTGCACACTTACACTGCATAACTGCTCCTTGCCTTGTCGTTTGGACACATAGGACATGCACCAATAATGACAAAACTGCCCAATTTAGAACATTTCCATCCTAAAAAGTCTACTCAAACTTCAACAATCCACCAGTATCAGAAAATATGCACAATCTCTGAAGAAATAAATGGCATCTAAATAATTCCACATTAAAGAGATCTGAAACTAATGGAGAGGCTGCTGCTAGCAAAGAACTTTATATTTCATTGTTTCATCTACAAGTAAAGTGCCTGCTGCCCTTGAGAAATTGCCTATGTTACATTAAAAATGATAAGCTAGTAATAATACAATAGGGAATGGATTGCAAACTGATAACAGCTTCATAGCTACTAGGTATCTTCGCCAAAAAGGACTGCAGCATCCACCCCCTTTACAACACAGTATCAGCAATGCATCTACATATTGTGGGAGCAGAACCCACAGCCTTCTGCATCAAAAGCAAGTATATGACTTGTTGTTCTATTAACATTGCAAGCAGACTCAGCATAAGCAGCACTAAACTCCTCTTCCCCTGCTACTCTCAGCTCCTTGTAAAATCTACTAGACACTCAGCAGTATCTCTCAACTTTGAAGCACAAGAAATCTGGAAAAAGCCAAAATTTATTGGGGGGACAAAAGCCCAAAAAACAGGGACATATTTTAAACATTGCTTGTATAATCTTGGAAAGTTGCTAGAATAAAATGCTGTGTTACTACCATACATTTCATTGCCGAGCCTTTAACCCAGGACCATGTGCATAACAGTCAGAACAACATACTACTATATCAAATCAGCTGTTTTGGGAAAGAGAGGAAGACTGAAACTTAAATGGCTACCATTTAGTGAATTCAGTTCTCACCAAAGCTGTCAACCTCTTAGCACAAAACACCTGGACAAAGCCAATAATGGGGAATACAGCCCCCCAAACATATTCAATAAATTCAGTTCTCACCATAGCTTTCAACCTTAGCACAAAAAACCTGGACAAAGCCAATAATGGGGGAATACAGTCCCAAAAGTAGAGACAAATTTCAAATACTCATCTTAGAAACTTAGAAAATTGCTAGAATAAAAGGTTTTGTGTTACCGTGTACTTTCTGAAGAATATGAAGTCTGAAATTCAAATGCCTGTCATTTTTATTTATTTAACATTTGTTAACCAGGAAAGTCTGACTTGGAACAAAATCCAATTTTCAGCAGAGGCTCAGGGAAAAAAACTGCAGACATATGTCTTTGTAACATGAGAGGACACCAGAGCAAACCCACACAAACACAGGCAGATTCCACCCCAGCCACGAATCAAACCAGTGAACCTGTAGCTGCAAGGCAACAATGCTACCACTGCACCATCAACTATTTAAGGAATTAAACATTCAGAAACCACAGATTTTATGAGGAACAGAACAGAGATATAGGTTCATAGATAGGTACTAGACTATCTGCCCGAAGGCATTTATAAGCCTAGCCAGAATGTGTTAGCTTTCGCCACCCCCTTAGATTAGTTCCCTGTGCCTCTGTCCAGCAGAGCCACTGAAGTGATCCCTGGGCTAAACTTTCTGTTTCCCATCCACTCATCAAGGTTTCTCCTGAAGAGAGATATGAGGCAAAAATCTGCAAAACTTCCACAAATGGTGGTGGGTAGGGAATTCAGGCTCTTGCTACATGCACCCAATGTATAAGGCTCAAGCCTGAGGTACTCTCTAACCACCACCAGCAGGTATCCTGAGTTCTTTCTAACCACCAGCATAGCAAACACACACTGTCTCTCTAGCCATCAGTAGAAATGAATTGGGGCATTACACACACACACACACACACACACACACACACACACACACACACACACACACACACACACACACACACACATCCTAGCAATAACACATACCTGAGTAAATTCCTCTGTTTCTATCTCATCTGCTTCTAAAATAATCCTACTAGCAGTAAGGAGTATCCTCTGCTGCTTTTAGCAGCAGTTGTGGTCCATTTGTGTCAGCAGATGAATTCACAATGCTTACTTGAATTTATTCAGTACATTCAGCAGAGGGAATATCAGACAAATGCCATGGGGACTAGAGTCTCTAGCTGTGATAATTGTTTCTTGTGAATGCTGCCCACTTTAACTGTAAGCTATTAAATGAAAGTACATTTTAGAAGAGATCATCCTCAGCTTTGTAAATAAATCACAGACTTTTAATCTGAAATCAGAACTGCACAAACAATATGCAAGTAAATCATGAAGCCACCACAGCTATTGCTCTGATCTGTATTTCTGCAATGTCTGTTAGCAAACAGTTTAATCTGATAGCATGGTAAGGGTGTTCACACTCAAGATGCTATCAGTCTTTGATTTACAATGAAAAGTAAATGATTGTATATTTGTTATGCAAAACACCTTTTTAAGTCTGCAGCATAAGCATATGTAAGTTAAAAGCAAAGGCATAGCACTGATTGGCACTGTTACATTTTGTTCTTTATTGGAAAATTCTCGTTCTGTAGACACCCTACAACTCAGTCAGGTCTTAAATATACACCCCACTCAACAGGTATTGCGATGCAGATTTTCTTACTGTAAATTGTTTCATGCTGGTTGTCTAAACACTGCATGTAACATGTCCAAAATGAACAACTGTGTGCTTTTGTAATGGAAAGCTGTGGTTTAACATCTATATTTTCTAGTTTTGTATGATGTGATCACAATATGCAATTAACTCAAATCTCATGATTCAGGGAGAATGCACATGCTATAAAAACAGTGTTTCAAATTTCATAATGTCATAAATATATATATATATATATATATATATATATATATATATATATATATATATATTTTTTTTACAGTGCAATTATAAGGAAATCAACATTTATTTAGCATCTAATGGAACTGACGATATCATGACAGTTGGAAAGGCAAGATAAAAATGCAGATCAGCAGTTGTTCTGTTTTAAAAGAAAATTTGAAGGGTTGTGGGTCAGAGATTGTGAAGTTTTACTATACAGATATAAAGGCAAACACACACACACACACACACACACACACACACACACACACACACACACACACACACACACACACACACACCTCTTGAAGATTTATTTTCATTTTTTTCAACAATCTTATGAATGATGAGCAAAATAAACTGTATCCTTACAATCAGGGACAGATGTCCGACAGTCCGACTAAGTAAATTAATTCATTTAAAAAAAAAGGGGGGTACAGAGCCGATTCCAGCAGACCAGCACCTACCTCATTTAGTTTATGTATCTCGGTCTTCCTCTCTGCTCTCTCATTGCAGTCAGTGCAAGCCCTTAGCCACCCAAGACAAAAAAAATAAACTAAGCAGTAAAGCACCACCAACGACCTCTTGATCAACACAAGTACAATACTACTGTGCTAGTGCTACTGATTGTTTCTAGCTCTCTTTTTTGAGAAGAGAGCGAGATCCAGTCAGTAGCAATCCAGCCATCCATGTCACGTACGTGCCTGCAGACGTGGCAGTCCGAACCCCTTCTAATTACGGTGCGGTTAAACCTGCTTAGACTTCTGGGCATCACATTGATGCTTTTTCTTTTATCTGGACTGTCTTTTACAGCAGTCAGATAGTAGATGCTGCTTTAGTATGTTGTTAAAAAAAAAAAAAAACAGAACTCGGCGAGCATGCGCAGTTCGAGTTCCGGCCGGGAGTGAGAAAACGCAAAATAATGGAAATATTTTTTAATGCCAATTTTTTGGCAAATTAAATTAAATAAATGTATTAAATGTCAACAGAGTCAACTACACTTTCTTCTTTTTCCTAGGAGGGCTGCAGTCCCGCAGTCCGATAGCACGAGCCACCCCTGGTAAAAAGGTCATATGGTTTGATTGATGCCTTCATAGAAGAATGTTTAATTGAAGGTTGGGCTACTAATGAAGTATCCAATTATTTTAGAATTTGGAAGTCAAAATTAGGTAGGTTTTTCTGGCCTGCCAAAAATACATAAGAATTTAGATAACCCAGCTTTAGACCTATTGTAGCTAGTAGTGGCAGGAAAACTGAAGCCATGGCTCTCTATATGGATAAATACTTAACAGATTAGCAAAAGTGAATCCTATATAAAAGATTCTTTTGGGTTTAGCCAATTCATTAAGGGAATAACACTGGAAGAAACTATGTGATTACATAGATGCCGATGTGGTATCTTTATATATATAATGATGAGGGTTTGGAAATGGTCAGCAGAGTACTTCGGGAGTCGCAATGTTTTACAAATGATGAAGTTAGCTTGTTCACTGATATTTTGGATGTTATCTTTAAGTATAATTTTTTTGAATGTGATAATGTTATTTACAGACAAAAAAAAGGAGTAGCAGTGGGGGCTGCTATGGACCCCAGTTAAGCTAACATTTTTATGATGGGTTGGGAAAAAATATTTTTAAATCAGCATTTGTTGCTAATATTATAGTTTAAAGCACTTTATTGATGATTTATCTTTTTACATGGAAGGGAACTGAAAGTGCTCTTTTAGATTTTATGAAGTATTTAAGTTCTGCAACAGAGTTTTTGAAATTTACTTTTACTTTTAACAGAGAATGTATTAATTACCTGGATTTAACTTTATATAAGAATCCATCAAATTAAATGTAAATATTTATAAGAAATTAGTACAAACTAATAGTTACTTGCACTATAATAATATGCATAGTGGTAAGTTTAAAAAGAACATGGATAATAGTCCGTTGGATAGGATAAATAAATTGACTGATGAGGTTTGTCACTTTAAGGAAGAGCGTGAAACATAGAATTAAGTTTTGTGCCAGAGAGTACCCAACTGGAATGTTAGATGAGGCTATGAATATTTTTTTAAGGGAAGCAGTAATCATTGATTCTAGTAGCACCAAGAAAGAACCAGCAGATACAAATAAAAATAAAGATTATGTCCCCTTGCATGTTTTTTTGATAATTCTGTAAATGAAAAAAGTATTAAAAGAACAATTAGCATTGTGATAACAGCATTTTGAAATTATTATACATAAAGTATCAATACAATATACAGCTCTTCTTCAAAAGTAAGGGGATGCCCCATGTATAGCAATGAATATGAATAACGAACTTTCAGGATATTATTAAAATTAAAGGAGAGGTTCCGATTTTTGTAACTACGAGAGGTAAAAACTTGAAAGAACAGTTTTACAGGGGTAGAAATAGTAGTTCAAATAGATGTACTGTAAAGGGAATGTATAAGTGTAATGATTATAATTATTGTAAATAGATTATAGAAGGTTAAAAAGTTACTGTGGCAACTAGAAATTATGAAATTAATTTATTTAATAAATGTAGCTTCAAGTCAAAATATGTGTGGAGTACATAGCACTATGTGGGCTTTGTCCCACATTTTATATAGGAAGAACTACTTGAAGATTTCATTCAAGAATTTATGAGCATTTAAGGGCAGTTGAAAAACAAGAATCTACTAATGCTTTAGCTAAGCATGTGATTTTGTGTCATTCAAAAGTAAAGACATCTTATAAAATGTCAGTGATTGATCAAGTGAAAAATTATAATTACAGGTGGGATGCTGATGATGATCTGGACTGGAAAGAGTTTTGTTGGCAAATCAGGTTTGATGCCTATGTATATCCAGGAATTAATGACAGGCAGAATTTTAAAGTTGTTCTAAAACGGGAAAGGGTTAAAGCATTGAAGAGATTTTGTCATGTGATTTTAAATTGGGTTATTTCATTTCTGTTGGTGTGATTATTCAGCTTCGTCTGATAAAGTTCATATTTGAATGAAAGTATTTACCAGTTGTTTTTATTATTTAATAAAGTGTGTGTGTTTTTGCCATTTTTTGTTGTTTATTTTCTTGGTTCGGCTTTGAGATTATTTTTGTGAGTCTTTAGTTGGAATGTTTGGGCTTATCAAAAGGTACTAGAGACTCATCAGACAACCTATGCAGATGATTCTATAGGAATGAGAAGTGTAGTAATTGGTTCTCTGTGAGAGCAGCTGATGCATGGAACAGACTATTAAATTGCATTAAAGGAAGTACTGGTTTAGGTATTTTTAAGAACAGTGTTTTGGTATATTATCGGGCTAGAAGGGCATTAATGCCCTTGCTTCAAATATTTGTATGTATGTATATGTATATCTCATCTTTCCTGTCTATTCTACTCACAAATGCCATAACTGTATTATTTCTTCACTCCTGCCAGACATGGGCATGTTATTGAATAACTCAATCATGCAGAAATTAACCCTATACATACATTAGTAAAATGTTAACCAGCTGCTTAATCATGCTACGTATCAGTTACACATAAACCATGTGCCTATATTACTACAAAAACATGATACATATTATATCTTTCACATGTACACATAAACCCTGTACCTACACTACTGCTTAAGTATGATACTTGTTATTGTATAAGCTACACATGTATGTATGCACCCTGTGCCTTTATTACCACTTAAACATGGCATGTGTTTTATAAAAGTTATACATGTACATATAAAGTCAGCACCAACACTTTTAAAGAAATGTCAGCTTACCATGTGCTTAACCCTATTAGACTTTATAGTGTTGCCTACTACACTTGTTTTAAACCTAACCTATTGAGTTTTATAAAAATCATCTGAAAACTTAACTTGTCCAGCAGAGTTAACCCAGTTAACAAGATGTAAATACATGTTTGAAGAAATGAAGAAGCTTGTAATGGCTAACAGGGACAGTCTTCAGATATTTTAACACAGCAACCTTAGAAAAAAATAAAAACAGTTTAGGAATTTAAGGTAAGGAAGATAGCACAGGATATTAAGGGATGTAGGGAAGTGACACAGTATGAACAATTGCATGTAAGTTTGGGGAAACAGCATATCTATATAAGAGGAAATATTAAAACTGAGATTGATTATTTATTGCTATTAGAATGATTATTTGAAGTGAGAGGAAACAGGAAGATAGCACATTTTATGGATCATATAGCATTATGGACAGTAATAGCAGACAGATATGTAATTAATTCATTCATATCTAAGGACCAGTGGTTCCCTCTGAGATCAGCACCTACAGTGTCATGTCCCAGAACAATATGTATGTAGCAAACCTACAGTAACAGACTTCACCAGTGGTTCCCTCTGAGATCAGCACCTCCAGTGTCATGTCCCAGAACAATATGTCTGTAGCACACCTACAGTAACAGACTTCAAATCATTTTAATAGCATTTCACTTCTTTACTATAAAATTAGCCTAAAAATAATAAAATTAAAAAATACAATATTCATTCTTTTCCCTCAAGCTGCCCACTAGAACAGATATATGGGTGGTTGTCTGATGTCAATATTTTTCCAGCCTGTCGTGCACTCAGGCATCTGTCTATCTTGAAAAGAATCCTACTAATTACTTTCTAGGCTCTAAGATTTCCACCTTACTTTTAATACATTCTGTTAACTCCTACACCCTTTCCATCTTTATAAATTGGTAGTAATGGAGAAACAGTAGCAACATGGTCCTTCACCAGATGCTTTGAGGATCTAAAGGTTGGTAGGATGAGCTGGTTTCTGCTTAGCTGCTTTTTTTCCCTTTATTGAGGGAGATGGTGCAGGTTGAGATAAGACTACTGCTAAAAACTTTTTTTTTGTTGTTGCAGAAGACTTTTTGACAAGACCAATAATAATGACAGCACAAAAAGTTAAATCATAATAACTTGAGAAATTGATTTAAGAGATAAACAGAACCATAGATGTGGCATCAGCATGCATTTTTGAGCAATAATAAATGTATCACTAATGTCTGGTCTTATTACTGATTTTATTGAAACAGATGGTGTGACTTTGAGAGAACTGTATCTCTCAAAAATTTTACTGCAGAATTCTTGACAAGACAAAAAATAATGGGTGGACAAAAAAATCTAAAACCAGGAAAACTTTAAGTGTTTTGAATTAACTTAAAAATGATGCACAGAAGGTCAGTTTGCAGATCAGTATGCATTTCCTGAGTATTAGGAAGTAGGACACTTTAATGTCCATCATTACTGACTAATAAACAGCAAGATGAAGAATTATATAATATATGTAAAGTAGAGAATACAATGGATCATGCATTAATAGAGTATGAGAGAGTTCAAATGGTTTGAAAAAATATCACAACAAGCTATTAATATGACTGTTTTTTATGAAAATGGATCTGAAAGCATTAGTATGTGAACAACGGCAAGCAGAGGTCCAAACTCACAAATGGCAGCAAATACTTTAATAACCAACCAGGATAAGCGCTTTCATCTTGTATGCAAGACTTCATCAGATAACTCAACATTATATCACATTGCTTTTATACCGCTCATAAATTAACTAGAATTAAAATTTAAAGATACATGAGTCCATATATAATGCATAACACATGCATAAACCAAAAAAATACATACTAAAACTTTAAAACTTTAGGATAATGCCTTATGAAATAATTAAAATAACAAAAAAAATAATAAAAAAATGTGTAAAAAGTGTACTAATTTAAATTTTTACTGCTTTGGCTATCAACACTGGCTTAATAGTGATATATTCATTTAAACCGGGAAAAATATTAGATTTTAGCCTAAGCTGCCACTTCAAGTCCCTATTAAGCAACACATTTTTAACACACACCCCCCCGGGGTTAGTCTTCACTACGTCAATGATCCCAAATTTAAAACCACTAAAAAAGAACAGTCAATAGAGTGTTTGTACAGCGCACTAGTCTCCTTCTTAATCCTAATATCGTGAAAGTGCTCATACATGCTTTCCTTCCTCTGTCTTTCCTATATAGAATGCAGGGCACCTTTCACAAATAGCCAAGTACACTATCATTTTGGTGTTACAATTGCCTTTACAAAACCACACTATACTGTTCATACCATTTTGTAAACATATACTATCCTCCATAATAATGTGTGAACACTGTTTACAGTTACCACAAGAACTAGTTGCCTTCCGTGTTACACAATTGGGTGTCTCCATTTGTTGAAATACTCTTTTGAAATTCTTTCCTGTTTTAAAAGAAAATATGGGTTCACTCCCCACTACTTCATACAACTCTTTGCTAGTTTTTAACATACTCCAATTGGCCCTTAAAATGTCAGTGAATGTATCTGAAAAGGTATTAAATTCAGTTACACAAGCCCTTTGGAATTTATTGTCCTCCCTTCCTTTAACTGAATTGTCCAAAGGTTTACCTAATAAAGCCTTATATCTAGTACCCCACCCTCTGTATATTTCATCCAACACACCCTGGACCAACTCTCTTGGATACCCCCTCTCCATAATCTTCTCACCAAGGAAATTAAGTTCCCCAATTAAGTCAGCTTTTTCTGAGGTAATTCTTGCAATACATACTGCCTGTCCTTTTACAAGACTTTTTTTTCTGGAACATGGGATGATTACTTGTATAATGCAAATAACTATTACACCATGTGCTTTTTCTAAAAATTTGGATTTAAACCCATCACTAGTTTGAAAAATAGTGGTGTCAAGATAGTTAACGCTAACCCTGTCCCACGTATGTGTAAATTTAAAAAAGGTAGTACATTCATTAAGATATTGCATGATCATGTCCACAGTATCTTGGCTACCTTCCCATGGAACAAATATATCGTCCAAAAATCTCATATAAAGACGTATATTATTGTTATATGGACTATTAAAGACATATCTATGCTCCCACTCCAGCATAACCAAATTGGCATAGATGGGGGCACAAGCTGCCCCCGTTGCTACCCCACTAATTTGCTGATAGTGTTCACCCTGAAAACATATATAATTATGATCTAATACCACTTCCATTAATTCGAGAATCAACTGGATTTGATTTTTGGACATACTAGAATATTTGTTAATGCTGTCACTGAAGAATTCATGTCTCTCATGTCTCAGAATACTAGTAAATAGATCATTATATGGTGAGATATGGTGAGAAAACTATAACTTTCCTTCCATACGTCCTTTGTTAACTTGCTCAAAAACTCCCAAGAGTCTTTTATTAAATGATCTGTCTTAGCTAGAATTTCCTTGGTCCAGTAATCTACATATACCACTAGTGGGTGAGTTTTAGAGTTCTTAGCTGACACAGTAGGTCTAAAAGGGGGGTCCATGACACATTTATGTACCTTAGGTACCCCAAAAATGTTAGGAATAATGGGGTTTGTTTGCTTTAAGTAATAATATGTTTTACCATCTATCCTATTTTCTAACAAATATTCCTCTAATAAAGAATCAATTCTACCATAGGCTATGGTGATTTCATTTCTAGATACCGGGGAATAAGTGTTAGTATCAAGCAAAATTTTTGTTATTACATTATTATATTCTTCAGTTCCATAAAGCACTTCACCCCCTCCCTTGTCAGGCTTCATGATGCAAAATTCAGTTTGAAACTTCAAATCATTGAGTAGCATCTTTTCCCGTATATCTAGATTATGAGACTCAGTAATATACCTATTTCTTTTAAATGCTTCATATATTTCTTCAGTGACACACTTTTCAAACAACATTAAAGCTGGGTGTAGGGGAGGATTAATAATACTTTTCCTAGTTAAACCTGTGTGGCAGTAATTCACTTCATCCTCAGATTTTTTAAAAAACATACCCAGATTCAATTTTCTAAGATATAATTTAAGGTCAACCAAAGTGTTAGCTATAAACCCATGGCTTGATGACACAAAACCTTTTGAAAAAAGGTTAAAGTGTTCCTTATTAAGGGTTAATGATGTATAATTAAACATCTTAAATCCTTTATATTCACTTACTATGCCATCAGTATCTGCAACAAAAACTATTTCACTTTCTTTCCTACTATTTTCCACCCTTGATTTTCCCCCGTGTTCATATAAGTATGGTGATATTCTGGGTCTGGAAAGTGTCGGGTTTTGCTGGCCAACCTTTCTGACCTTCTTACCGCTAAAAAAATGTTCATTATGCTCTGAAAATGAATCTAATTCATCAAGCTGCCTAGTTGGGGTAAAATCAACCCTCTTGTCCCTTCCATGCTGGGTATCCCTTACTTCTGTAGGTATCCCTATCTTTTCATTTTTATTTTTATTATAGGAATTATTTTTATATGGACCCGGATAAGCTACAACTTCAGCATATTGTTGTTTGTCCCTAGCAAACTGTTTCCTTAGAAGTATGTTATTAATCCTTTTGTTAATCCTAAACAAAACTTTTTTATAAAGCTGTTCATATTCAACAAATAACAGATCTTTTAAAATGTCATCATTCAACTTTTCCGCTTGTTTATACAAGGCAGTCAAAGCAATATCATTGTATATAATCAATTTACTAATAAGCCCCAGCCCACATTCATCAAAAAAGCAATGAAATTCTTTTGTAACCTCTTCATTATAAGCTATGCCAAAAGGGTATTTATACATTCTTAGTCCCTGCGGGACCACTTTGAGATTAAGGCAACAATGCAAATATTTGTTATCTACCTGTAAACATTTCAGCTTAAAGAGTTTTTTTTCTCAAACATATAAATCATAGCCTTCAAAGTTGGCACATCTTCATTATAAAACCCAGCACATCAGTTCTACCATTACTAGTAGTTACAGAATCAAATTCAAAGTTTCTGTCAGAAATGTCACTGAAACACACCAGCTCATTGTGATTAAACCTGGTGCCCCTAGTACATGTATTTTCTTCACACTCATTGTTTTCATAAAGAACAGTACCTTTAGTATTTTTGAAACATTGACAAGCAGCTGACTCGCTACCTCCCACAGGAACTTGGTGACCAGAGAACAATGTTCTTTTAGCAGGAAATCATTGTCTTTTATCACTCAATGCCGCCCACTGAATGCCAACAGATGCCATCTTTCCCCCACCATAACTCGCCGATTTGGAGCATGGAGACGATGTAGTTGGCAATTCTGCAGCTTGCTCATTCAGAGGTGAACCCAGCCTTGAATGCGGAGCTCCACCTGCCAGTTCATTTTGGCTGAGCAGCTCAATCAGCCTTGTAAGTTCCCGTTTCAAAGCTGAAACCTCCTTGTGGACCTTGTGGATGCCAACAGATGCCATCTTTCCCCCACCATAACTTGCCGATTTGGAGCGTGGAGACGACGTAGTCGGCAATTCTGCAGCTTGCTCATTCAGAGGTGAACCCAACCTTGAATGCGGAGCTCCGCCCGCCAGTTCATTTTGGCAGAGCAGCTCAATCAGCCTTGTAAGGTCCCCTTTCAAAGCTGAAACCTCCTTGTGGACCTTACTAATTTCTTTTTGAGTTTTAACAACACAATACGAACCAAAAAGGTCATCCTCTTCAATGAGTGTAGAGTCACTGGAATTGTTTTCCATGGCAAAAGCAGAAATGAAAAAGTTGATAAAAATGAACAGCACCAAATACGAGAGTTGGTCCAGGGTGTGTTGGATGAAATATACAGAGTGTGGGGTACTAGACATAAGGCTTTATTAGGTAAACCTTTGGACAATTCAGTTAAAGGAAGGGAGGACAATAAATTCCAAAGGGCTTGTGTAACTGAATTTAATACCTTTTCAGATACATTCACTGACATTTTAAGGGCCAATTGGAGTATGTTAAAAACTAGCAAAGAGTTGTATGAAGTAGTGGGGGAGTGAACCCATATTTTCCTTTAAAACAGGAAAGAATTTCAAAAGAGTATTTCAACAAATGGAGACACCCAATTGTGTAACACGGAAGGCAACTAGTTCTTGTGGTAACTGTAAACAGTGTTCACACATTATAAAGGAGGATAGTATATGTTTACAAAATGGTATGAACAATATAGTGTGGTTTTGTAAAGGCAATTGTAACACCAAAATGATAGTGTACTTGGCTATTTGTAAAAGGTGCCCTGCATTCTATATAGGAAAGATGAAGAGGGCCTTAAAGGAAAGAATGTATGAGCACTTTCACGATATTAGGATTAAGAAGGAGTCTAATGCGCTGTATAAACACTCTATTGACTGTTCTTTTTTTAGTGGTTTTAAATTTGGGATCATTGACGTAGTGAAGACTAACCCCAGTGGGGGAGATGTTAAAAACGTGTTGCTTAATAGGGAATTGAAGTGGCAGCTTATGCTAAATTCTAATATTTTTTCCGGTTTAAATGAATATATCACTATTAAGCTGGTGTTGATAGCCAAAGCAGTAAAAATTTAAATTAGTACACTTTTATACATTTTTTATTATTTTAATTATTTCATAAGGCATTATCCTAAAGTTTTAAAGTTTTAGTATGCATTTTTTTAGTTTATGCATGTGTTATGTATTATATATGGACTCATGTGTCTTTAAATTTTAATTGTAGTTAATTTATGAGCGGTATAAAAGCAATGTGATGTAATGTTGAGTTATCTGATGAAGTCTTGCATACAAGACGAAAGTGCTTATCCTGGTTGGTTATTAAAGTATTTGCTGCCATTTGTGAGTTTGGACCTCTGCTTGCCATTGTTTGCTGAGTATTTACAATTATATTCTTGTTCTGAGCATTACTATAAGGACATGAAAATATCAATACAA